>NW_008752143.1:59108-122810 GCF_000715545.1 Opisthorchis viverrini | reverse complement strand
TGCTGGATTTATGCACCAACTTACCAGCTCGCGCCTGCAATGCGCAGCTACCTACCCCCTCCCCCAAATCATCGGTGAACGAAACTGCGGCAGCTGCAACCACTGTACGACGAGTACGCGGTTATTACAGCTGACAATGTTGATGATGATGGAATCCCCTAGAGAGGGTTTAGGGCGAACATTGAAAGCTTTCTGGTTTTCTGTCACCGTTTGATATCCACCTCAGGACCAGTTACGTCGTATTGAGACAAACTCAATCCAGACTCTTATGTGCCTTTTTTCTGCGAAAAATAATTTCTACAGGCCTCCAGAAACTTACACACTTATGCTGGCTCATCGTAGTTTCCCTGAAAGCGAAGCCATTCTCAGAGGAGTGCAGAAAGTTCCTTCCTTCGAGCTATTCTCCCGTCACAAACGTAAGTAAAACAGTAGATTTCTGTGCGTGGTAGCCGCGCTTCAAGTACGGTGCTACTTGCGTTGCACACCGTGCGGTCGTTCTCTGTTTGGAGCGATGTTTTCATATCATAACTGACTCTCTTTTTCTCTGACCTGACGTACGATAGACTTTTTATGAACCAATTGGATTAACAAAGAACGAATTGGATACACTTCATAGCCTTGAATTTGCCGTTTACTAAGTGATCGAACTCACATGAATCCATACTCTGCGCATCAATACGTCCCACTTTGTGCCATGCTTGGTTCTTGAACAACAGTCTTCGAACTAGGGAAAAAAATCGTTCAGCTGTAGCACCTGACTGTCATGCCGCCTGAAAGAAGCACGAGGGCTGGGATACTTCCAGGTTGCCCAGGCCTAGACAGAGGAACTGGAAACGCAGAGGTCGGGTTCGAATCACGGGCCTTCCGGTCAGTAAATTTCGCGCTCTACCACTTGGTCCATCTTCGAACTAGGCATACTCTCGCATCTACTCTCCCATGTAGTTCGCCCCAACAATAAACTAACGCCGTTCACCTTTTACTCCTGCGCTACTGCACGCGTTTTTTACCTTGTTTGTAGCAGTAGAAGGAAGAGTAAGTGACTGACTAATTTGCGCTCATGTTTGGGCCGGTTGATGGCGCACGCCTGTGTGTCAGATGCCAGTCAGTGGATATGCGAGCGCACTTTGGAATTATCCCCTCTGAAGAAGCGAACATGTTCACATATGAACGATGTGTATGGTCCCCGTGATGCCTCCGACGATGACGCAGTTTCTGCGATGGTCGTGATGACCGACTCCTTGGGCAGCTAGTGTCACGTATACTTGACAACCCAATCATTGAATTTATATCCACTTCACTTGTGTGAACAGTTCTCCCCTTTTCCTGACGTGATTATTCCGCACACTAAATGGGGAGTAGTGATGAGCTTGGATCTTACCGCTTTCAGAATTTGTTGATGGTGCACGATTGTCGAACACCTGAAGACGTCTCAGTTCCGCTGCTCGAGCAGGCCAAGTCTCACAGCCATACAACAAAACAGCCCGCATTGTAGCTTGATACACACGTCCCTTGAGATTCAAAGATACACTACTTTGACGCCATGGGTGTCTAAAATTGGCAAACGCGACCCAAGCCTTGCAGATTCCTGCATTGACCTCATCTGTCGCACTGCAATCAGAACGAATACAACTTCTGAGATACGTAAAACGCCCCACAAACTCCAGTGCCTCTCCGTGGATTGTAAGTGGCGTGTTCAGGGAATGCATACCCGCGACCTTACACTTTGTGGGTGCAAAGTGCACACCAAAGGACGGGGTGACTTTGGTGAGTTCGTCCGAAAAAAACTGTGGCTTCTGCTCTTTGAAGATGAGATGTTGTCTGCATATTCCAGATCGACAAGGTTTTCTTCACAGGCTATTTGAACACCAGGTTTTTGTAAACCTCCCAGTGTTCATCTCATTATTTCATCGATCACGAAGTTAAAAAGGAATGGAGAGAGTGGGCATTCCTGATGGACACCTTTTGTGTACGCTAGCTTTTGGAGAGCTCTTCGTATACTCTCACACGTCTTGCATTACAAAGAACGTATTGTTTTCACAAACTTCCTTGGTGGGAAAACGTATCAAGAAGAACAGACCGATCAACCGAGTCGAATGCGCCTTGGAAATACAGGAATACTAGAATTGTGGGTCGCTTACACATATGGCGTTGCCCCTCGGAGAACCAAAGAATGGAAGACGCACCGGTCCTGGAGACCAAACAAGCTAAATTTGCAGCGACTACAGTTTTCATTTTTCGATCACCAGGATGCATACACTGATACGTTGGTGGATCAATTAAGCTTTTCGGATCCACCTTAGCTTTGAGGGTACCGTAGAGCTGAGCCTGTGATGATGCTAGAAGTGACTCTCCGTAACTACCAACGTACACACAGAGACCTACGTAGAATGCGTTAAATTCAAGCAATTCGGTGCACTATGGTCGCGATGGTGTTAGAATTGACTTGCAGTAAGCATCATCGCGTGGGGTGGAATCGAGTCGAACACTGACTGACTACAGAACGCCATGCAGATGCATTCTTGGTCCGACCTCGTGATAGCGCATCCCCCTGTCCATCCGAAGCGGATAGAACCATTGGGTTCAACTCCCAGGTTGTTTTCACTTGTGTCAACCAAGCCCCACCTTAATTCTCTGATTATTTCTAACTCTTAAGCGTACAAGTGTGCATGAATTGAGTTTCCGCGACCAAGGCGAATGAGGACAAGCACTAGGTGACCATATGTTTGTGCCTGAGAATACATGAGTGGCACCCGGGAGTCAAACACTACAGTCAGTCGAATGGACGAAAGACAGCGCTATGCTCAGCTGCTTATCGGCATTCTACAAACCACATCGATTTACTGTTCCTAGTTTTTCGTGCCACACATGCTGCTTGTCGACCATTACTGCACTGACATTTTGGAATTCCCTGTCACTTTCGGAACGATGCACACACTACTTACAATTTATCAATAGTTTATGTTTGATGCCGTTTTTACGAAGCTGAGCGAGCCCACTCCGGTCACATCGTTCCCCAGTCCGTAGCTGGTTGTACACCACAACCTCTAGGAAATCAGAGATCACAACTTAGCTTTTGTGAAAAAGTTATTATTTTCAGGTAACTCTGGTTGTACATGCCGTACATGTAGACGTGTTTTTAGACCACAGACATCTGATTACATCTGAGCAAGTAAATGAAGGGGGAAAATATGAGATAAGGCGAACGAAGAATTTTGAATGGATCAGGCTCCTTACAAAAACCTCATTATGCAATAATAATGGAAACAGCCTTGTATCCTAAGGACTTGCCTCATAGCCAAGCAGTGTATTTCTGTGTCTGTGGAGGGCAGGTCAGAAGTATCGAATGGGATCATGATGGAAGGGGGTTGACGCTGTTAGTGGAGTAGTGATGCTGCCCTCTGCTCATAACCAGTATCGGGTTGAGATTTTTTAGTCAGAATTTCTCTGAAATTGGCCACATATGGATTTTTCTAATATTCGATATTGAGACAGATCTCCGGACAAATATCTAAACCGGACTCCATAGTTTTTTGACCTGATCAGCTGAACGATCTCCAACTCCCACTTGATTGGCGCCCCAGACTGAGAATTTGTCGATGGTGTTTGATCCAGGTCACCGCTTGGTTGGTAGCTACACTGGAGGCGGTAGGGACTCTGATAAACATAGTCAATTCGCTTCTGTTCCAGTATGCGGAGCAGCGATCGCAGAAGTGCTTGGGAATTATCGCCTTGAACGTTGATTCCGAAAGCCCAGTTTATCTTTCGTGGGACCGTGATTTTTTCGCCGTTTGAACTGGTGGAGTGCTTCACACTCCCAGTTGAAGTCCGACCCTCTCCCGATGGGGTAGTGGATGATTCCCTATTGATTTTTGTGGGTCTTAGGTTGCTACCAGGCTGATCATACTTTGGGGCGATTGGGATTCGCATATTTGAGGTGACCGAGGGGGAATACGAGTACTTGTCCACTGGGGAGTATTTGCTAAGATTAGACTGGGGTCTGTTCATCTCCAGCGCTTGTTTGTAACCGGAATCTCTGCGAGATATGAGTTTGGGGGATGAGTCACGGCGATAGGGTGTCCGGGTTCGTAATTCTCCTGTAAAAAAAAAAGAAAGACGACACTGGTGACTGCCGGTTTTTTACCCATACAAGTCGTGGTTGGTATTTCCAGCGGTCAATCTTTACCCCCCGGGTAAGATGCTTTGGGTTTAGAAACATGTGATTGATATAAATCACTCTTGAGTAGTGCGTGTTGTGTGAAACGCTAATTTGTCGAAACAGCTGATGTTGGGGGAGGTTTTAGTGAATCACCATGAGCTGTACTCTTGGGTAGGATATTTCTTTAATCAGAAAACTGATTGAATATTATCTCAATTCGCCGTTAATCAACTCCCAATTGAATTTGTGCCAGTCCCGGACTTGTTCAGTAATAGCGAACATCAAACGGGCGATCGATATTCCAGTTAGATACTGCAGTAGCATTCATGCACGATGTTCTGCTATTCTTCCCAATAAGTGTGATTTATGTTGATTGAGTCAGTGATAAATGTCAATAACACTTTTTTTAACACTTCGATGCCACGATGCAGTAGCATGGGAAAAACGAGTGCACTTCTTATTCGCTGAAACAATGTCCCCAGACCATTTTCGGTCGATATGCCCAACTGGTTGTTGCTGCGATAGCTGAGCACTCTCTTCCTAGCCCGAATACGCGTGTTATATGCCTCGGGTAAAGAGTGCACTTTTTTCCTCCCCCCTGCGCACGGTCTGAGAGCTAAAAATACGTCGTATGTTATGGACGTCTTACACTACTCATAAGATTGCTAAAGACTGTTCGACAGCCCACGACCGATTTTGCCCTTCTGGGGCTCATCGGGTAAGCACACTGTCCGAGTTCCGTCAACCTTGTGATGTTCTTGAACGTCAGCTGGGTTCCTGGTGGGTCTCCCGTGAAAACCAGATTGGTATGCAGATAAGCGCATTTCGCTCACCGATAAAGGGGCTAGTAAACAGACTACGGGTGCCGGATGGGCAGTTCCCCTCCAAGAACCGAAACAAGTGTTACCCTAAACACGCCTTAACAAGCCCCGAATGCCCACAGTACAACAGCTAAACTATAGAATCACTTGTTTAGTTATCAAACTTGTTGCGTTTCAGGCTCCACATATTCTCCACTAACCCCCGTCGATTTTGTTACCCCGTTGCCTTTGATTTGGTGGAGTTGTGTGTCGGACTATATTTGCAACGAGGCCAGCAACAAACAACAAATGGAGGCACGAGTAAAGAAGTATTAATAATGATCGTTCGGTTGGAGCACGCTTTCAGTATCTAGCTGTCATACCATCCGAAAGAAGCTCGGGAATTGAGACACTGCCTAGTTGGCCAAAACCAGACAGGAGCAGCCGAGATGCACGGATATTCAGGGGTGAGTGGATTTTGAATGTAAGGACCAGAATTCGCAAGATGCTGTGTGATAGATGAAACCATTTCGATCTCAAATGGTTTCTCGAAAAAAAAAACAAGAAAAGGACTACGAAGAAATCGAACCAATAAGGCTGGAAGCAGTCGCATAGCGAAGTGGAATTTCTCGTAAATCCTTTCCAGCCAATCGCCTGAATTGGTCAGCTCCCAACGTCTCAATTTGTAATTACTGATGGATGGGCCTACATTCTACGTCTCACGGTCTGGTGAATGCCGTCTACCACGCATCCATATCAGTGGCTCAGTCCCGGCACGCCCAGGTATGCCTGAAAGCTCCTGTATCAGCATGAAGAGGTATTTCTTGCGAGTCCATTACTTCAGGAGACCTAGTGCAGTTTACACCGCGCCCTCGTTTGTATTGTTTTTTCACTCCTGAGGGTTTCCTTGACGATTGACGATGGGACAAAACAGTGCTTGTTCTGCCACCATTGTCTTAGCTGGTGAGGATTTGGTGCCACCTGAGAGTTCAAGAGGATGATAATCGCCAAGGGACGTCATTCTGGGCATCGTCATCAAAGACAGTAACATCTGTGTTGACACGGATACTTCACTGCCGTACTCATGGTTGTACGAGGACTGGGATATTGTCAGGGCGCCCACACCTAGGCATATAAAAAGAGAGTTTTTCACTTCTCCGTGTAATCTTGCTGAATCCATAAACCGTGGAAAGCACGTCCCTTACAGGTCTATCTTATTCTCCGTGCCAAGATGCGCAGAAGGCGCCCACCAGTGATACGCTTCCGTTTTGCCCCGCAGTTACCCTTACGTAGTCAGTCATAGTACGTGATAATTTCCTCACTTTGTAAGGTTCTTTCAAATTGCGGTATATCACTAGTAAATTCTACGAAAACCAACTCAAACTCAACAAACGGAAGAGTGACTGAGGCCTGTGGACAATGCTGGACGGATGACGATCGGCTGAAAGCAAGGTTAATATTCTCAGCCATATATTCTCCGTACCGCACGGGAGCAGTTGCCTCTTCTACCTATGCACGGTGGAAAACTGTTTTCATTCGGTGGACTGAAAACCCATCGGAGCCCCCTGGATCCGAGGTGTCCCACAAGGGATTCACACGCGCTGAAGATTTACCAGATATACTACAGGTGGTTAGAACGTTCTCCTCCAGTACCCTTTCTTTCTGTCTCGAAACGCCGCTCGTAAATATCACGTGAGACTTCCACTCAGTGGTTGCTAGGGAGCGTCCTCTAGGGAGTGTGTGGCATTTAACGGAGTAGGGCCCAGACCGTTTTCTACTTCGTTCTTTGTGTGGCTTTCAGGTAGATAATGCCTAGATTCGGGACAAAATTTACACACGCAAAGTAGTCAGGCATCTACCTTCTCTCAGGATATGAGAAAACCCAGTGAGTAAGCCTTGCGTTCCAGTACCAATTTAGAAGGGAGCTTGTACTCTAGAGATCTCAAATGTTGGAAACGTATTATTTCAAAGCCAAGTACGGATGGGACGTGATGCAGTTGAAGTGTGGAATTCTTTCGGGAGAGGCTGCTTTCCTGGGGTCACTCTAATGTAAAAAAATGCTTCATGCGACAAACGTGCAAGCTGGATGACAAATAGCCTGGTTTCGCAACGCAATAAACAGTCCTTTGGCTATTTTGAAGAACGTTAGTAGGGAAGTCTTCCCATTTCCGGAAGAGTTTATTTCAAAGGAACAAATCGAAACCTCCTGCTTTGGTAGACCCTTTTTTCCACCAAACTCAACTATTATCTAACTACTCATTAGTAGTAAATAATTGGCGGAAACCTACCGCTGGGCATGGGCGTGCAACGTTCGGAATACCCGTTTTCGTTGTCGCTTGGATAGATAATCGAGAGAGGCTGGTGTGTGGTCGATTCATATGCGCTTGGTGTGCGATGTGGTCGTATTCGGTTAGTGGTGTACTGTGTGCCGTAGTGCTTTCCACTAGGACCGTCGTGATGCGACATGCTGCTCCATCCGTCCCTTGCTGCGTGGTTCTGCTGTCCTGTAGTTTCACTGTCAGAAAGCCAAGAAAATAATAAATCACACAGTTACTGTAAAGTTAGTTGCGCACTCCGAACGTTTCGTAACACGAAGAATGGTGGTGTAAGGAGTAATGATGCTTTGTTTATAGAGTGCGTAAAAAACGGACTGGACGACAGATACTACTGAAATTTCGTGAATATACCAGTATGTTCAGGCCATGAAAACCTCAGCAATTAACAGAAAAGGAGAAATTCAATCATGGATAATAGGAAATGGAACCAGACGACGCAGTTTCACATCTTCGCTCCGACATTTCAAATAATAATTGTTGGCCCGGTCAACACCACATCAGGTGATGCTGGCCTAATTGAATTCTGTGTATGAGTTCCGCGCAAGTCCCTCTTTATGTAGTGAGTGCTGTCGTGGCGCGGCTGGAGTCTTCGGGACCTTAGGCATTCGTTACTGTCTTGAAAAGCAGTTGGGGGCGAGATGGCCCAAGTGGTTAAAGCGCGAATTTACTGACCGAAAGGTCCGTGGTTCGAACCCGACATCTGCCTCTCGACTTCTCATGTCTAGGCTTGGGCATCCTTGCCCTTGTGCCCCCTTCGCGTGGCATGGCAGCTACCCGAAAGGGTGTTACAGCTGAACGATTTTTTTAAAAGCAGTTTGGCTGATTGTCCATTTTTGGTATGAAATTACTAAAACTAGAAACGTAATGCAGCCCATCCTAAGCAATACCAGATCGATATTCCCTTGCATGGTGTGCAGCACACAGGCTACTTCGAGATTTCAGCGAAGATATTGGACTTCGATTGCTCGGTATAATATTCCGAGTCATGCGCCCTCCAGATGACTACCACACAGAGCGGAATCGGACTACCTGCAGCAACTGCATCAAGGTATGTGTTCGCCAAACTTGGATGAAACCATATACGCGACTGAAAGAATTAAATGGGGCCGTCAGAAGGTACGATCCTCTTTTCTGGATCTCCATACGTGAATAGTACAAATTCAATCGGGAGACAGTAAAAACCCTGACATGCGAAAACATGGGAGGGGATTTCGGGTGGCATAGCTGCCGGCGCATTGGACTATATTCAATTCATGCACCACTGCATGCAGCCGACCCCGGTCTCAACCAGACTACTCAAACACAGCCAAATATCAGGTAAAAAAAAACAGGGAACAGTGGCCCCCTTGGAGTCACGTCACTGCTTGGAATCTGGAGAATTCCAACTCAAACACAAATATCAGGTAAAAAAAAACAGGGAACAGTGGCCCCCTTGGAGTCACGTCACTGCTTGGAATCTGGAGAATTCCACGACAGAGCTCACCACGGCACCGACCAACAGACGAAAGCAGGCACTGCCAAGCTTAAGGGCAATGTAGCCACTAACCAATCAGAAAGCAAAGCGACGGGTGAACCAATAGAGCCACCTGACGTGACAACCATTCATAATTGAAAGTCAACGCTGGCTATCAGCGCTTTATTAACAGACAGCCTCCACTATTTAGTGCACAACCAGTGACGAATCACTATGCCACGCGCCTCAACAACGTACTGACGATGTCACATTTTTTGGTGATGAAACGTTTCCAATTCGATTGTGCAGCTCATCAAACAGATCAACGGTCATCTCATACTAACTTCTTTACAGGATAACCTCGGAATCAATCGATCGTCACAACCAGGACAGTTACTGGTCGGGCACACCAATCACATCGCTCAAGTGTGAACACGTTCGCCTGTTCAGATGTGATAATTCAGATGCGTCCAAAGTGCGTTGGTGCAGTAGCGGCTACACGCTCGCCTCGCATGTCAGATGTCCGGGGTTCAAATCCCGGCACGGCCATTGGATATGCACTGCTGATGAGCTCTAATAGGTGCGAAACTCGAGTCCAATGCTTCCCTTTGGTGTGGACTCACTGGAATAATTACGCCGGAACAGGAACGAGAGTGGTTGGACTATGAACGAAAGCTCGGAAGAGTTCGTAGGCTACACATCATGCGGAAGAATAATACCAGTATGGCGTTGAATACTACTGTCTCTATCGGGTCTCATGTCCCAGCAGTTTCAAATTGCATATGAGCGCAAAATTGTTCGTTCTGAGCGTGACTCGTTGCACGCTTACCTAGCATACAATGCGTCATTCCCAGTCAAGCTTAGCTCTACTAACCTCAAGTTTGAAGCTCCCGAGATGAGGAGAATGGCGACACGTGAAAATAGTGAACTATCCTAAAAAGGTTATGCGCAGTAGGTTTGTTCTTTCTTGGTCTAACTGGATGCTTCTAATCCTAGCTTACGCTTTGGACTGCAAGAGCTCTGTTCCCCATAGAGGGGCCCATTCTCGATTATTTTGGTTTGCTGCGTTTAGAGAACTGTATGAATGCATCACTGATGTGATAAGATTGACGAACTCTCATCAAAAGGCAATTACCGCCAATTTACCATCAATTTTGAAATAACTCATACGGGTGAAAAGACATTCATTCTTCTTCGGGCACTTGTTAAAAGCCACTTCAAACGACAAACTACACATCAGCAGAGAAGGGCGGGGATATTTGAGGCAAGAGCACCAATTTTCGTCACAATCAGCGAATTTTCAGGTGATCGTTTTAACGAATCTGTAAAACAGCACAACACTTGGAAATGTCTGTGAAAAGCTGCTAGTTTGGTAGCAGGTTATCAGTGAGGTTAATTCAAATTGGCTCGTATAGATGGCAGCTCCAAAAATTCACACCCAGAAGCAGTGGGGCAAACCAACCACGAGACCAGCAGAGGCTCCGATGTACAAAAGTAGATCAAAGTTCTTTGTAATATACTACTCATAAGGTTGCTGAAAATCCGTCGACAGCCCACGACCGGTTTCGCCCTTTTTGGGGCTCATCAGGTAGGCGCAGTCCCCGGGTTTCGTCAACCTTATGTTCTACTTGAAACCAAATTGCACGAAGCTAGCGAATATACACTCATTTGCAAACTAATTTGGTTTTTCGAGAGACTTACCTGGAGCCCAGCTGAATCTCTCGTTTGTGTTGTTTTCAGGCAACTGAATGTGCTGCACCAGGTCGCCTCGACGGATTTATAGCAACCTTATGAGTAGTACATTACAAAGGTATCCATGTATCGCGATATCTCGAATATCGCAGCGACTGAAACATGAGGCGGCCTGATGCAAATTAGTTGCAAATGAGCGTATATTCGCTAGATCAAAGTTCATTGCGGCGGTCTGTCAAGACTTCAGTGAAAATGGGGGTATAAAACCAAGGAACGGCTTCCTAACAAAGTGTTTGTCGAGAGTGAAGTAAACACCGGATAATTCAAAGCCATTCATCATGCAAACGGAAAGCGGCACAATAGAACTTACATGCTAAACACACGACTTGGTTGTTCTACTGTACGGAAGACGGGAGACGTGGGTGTCGACGCACAAATTCGGGTACCTTTTCTCACAATCCGAACGTCTGGCGAACGCTCTCCATTCAACACGGTTCGCTTCAGTGTCACCGGTGGACTTTTTGTCATGCGTGCCTTCGTATTGGTTCGATTATCCGCGAAACGAGGCATTCCCCACAACTGATTACCATTCTGTTTTACCGGTGAGACGACTCTCTTTTCCGGACTTTGGTCAGCTCCACCTGAGGGGATAGGTGAACACGTTGGGTTTTGTCGATTCCCCCTTGCCCATCGATCTCTTTTGTTCACGTCAGCCCATGGATCCGATACGTTCATCTTCAGGCTTACATTCGTCACGAATTCTTGTGAACGTTCAGTCGAGTTACCCGAAGATGGACTCAGGGAAACGACAACGGGGGGAGAAAGAAGTCTTGGTTTTACCGAAGCGGTTACCGTTTTCTCTGAACCATTGCTTACACTGGTCACAGGCTCGGGTGGTGGTTCGTGTCGCTCTGTAACCAGGATGGTGTTGGTGGTGGTCGGCTGTTGATTCGCTTTCCGCTGATCATCTCTGATATTGTTCGACATCTCCGGGCGGTGTATTCCGTTTGATAGATCTCTGTGCAGCACGCTGGTGTAGGTCATCACAGGATTCGACAGCTTGCGAACATTTTCGGCGTCTTCCGTTGTGCAGAACCGTTCGCCTTCGGAACGACTTAGTAGCTTTTCTGGTTCCTTATCGTTCGGATAGATCAGTGAAATGACCCGAATCGGTTTCTTCGAATGGTTCAGTCTGATCGGAGAGACGAGACACAAAAAGGAAATGGGGTCGTTGATTGGCATTGCATATGGGATTCTCATCATTTGAGTTCACCGACCGCATGGTTATACTAAGAACAGACTACTCAGAGAGCATCCAAGTTCTTAGCTAACTAGGATCAGCCAGACTAGCCTTGACAAGTCGTGTCAGGCTCAGTGTGACCTCGCAGAGCGGACGGTGTGCGAAATTGGGAATCTACATAATGTCAGGTCAGAGATTTACGTTCAAGGACAACAAGTCCAGCCTGTATTCTGCACGTGTTTTGGATCGGGCACTGTAGAGCGAGTAGGCGACGTTGAGCTTGTGGCGACAGCGAAAGGTTAGGAGGCAATGTTCTGGTCAACCAATAGGAGTTCGAATTCGGTAAAGGTGAAACTAAACGCAAGTCAGTGTCAGCCAACCAACAAGGACCTTTTGCTTGTGTAACAGTGGTAGTGCCTCAGCTTAGTTCTCGGTCTGATCCTTCCTAACTAGCCTTTCCAGTAGGAGAACCAACAACGGCCCAAAACCAGATCAAAAGCACATGTACAGCACCGACAATATGGAAATACCGATACCCTCTGGAGGTGCCACTGGCAATGTTTGGCTGACACTGAATCATGATTTGTACTTGAGGTCAAACTTTTGGCCAATCAGAGCCCACCTTGATGCTGGACCGGAAAGCGGACTGATGTTCTGGTCAAGCACGTGCGAATCAGGATTCAAGGCCGAACAGTAAGGCGTTTCTGGAGAGGGATTCCGCTCGATGGTTAGGGTCAGTGATAGACACTACAAACGAAGGTCCATCGCTACGTTGGTCAGCTAAACGTGGATCTTTGAAGTGACAGTCCATGACCGTATTATCTCGACTACTTGGACCGATGGGCAATTGAATCGGTTCTCCCAAATCAACCACCAATGAGGTTCTACAGTTTGTTCGTTTGCTAACCCGTGGTTTTGCAATCAGTTTGCGGCTAGGTAGTTTCGAGAGATTTGTTCATTTGTTGGTGACCTCGGTACGCTCTCGTTTTCAGTTGGAACTTTCAACCCGTCCCACCATTCGCAAAAAGCGTTATGCGTGGGACATTCGGTTGAACATTCCTATAGGGTTGTGAACATATGACTGGTCCTTGAGAACAGTATAACACGGTATGTCGGCCTATCACGTTCTCCGATCGATTGATCCGACCCTAGTCGTTGCACGATTTCAAGTCACGCCATCCGGGCTGGACTGTACCGTGCCAAGAGCCTACAACATATGGTAGAAAGTGAAATGTATACGATTGCGTTGCCGAGCATAAAAGTCATCTTACTTGAGCTCCCTAGCCCAAGTGCGGGTTGAACTGAATTGGTCGAATGAACTTTGAAACATCCACTCAAAGATCTTAATTGATGTTTTATGTTACCAAAGTAAGAAGTAGACTGCCGTGCGTCTGGAGAGAGATGTGCTGCAAGCTGACTTGTTTTCATGCGCAATTTTTTCACACCAGTATAACACCAAGCCGACATATTTGAACTCACCTATCATGCTCCGAACCATTTCGAGCATCCGAAACGATAACGATGCTCCGGCTCCTGTGTGTCCGCGTGGTAGGCCGTGATTCCCCCGGCTCAGGCGTCCTTCTCGGCAGGGGTTCAGTCTTTATCCTGCTGGTCATCACTGATGGGCTTAAAAAGTGAATATAGATGAATTTAATGAACTGAAATAATAAGTTGTTGATCAATTTAGATGTAGGTTTGTCTGGGTCCAGACCGAAAAAAGAGGTAAACGATGGTGTGGATAGATGAAAATGCATAGAAATGAATGAGAGATTCAGTTGAGTCTCGCGTGAAAACCAAATTGATCTGCAAATGAGTGTATTTCTCGAAAATGGTCCAATGTGAGAACATAAGGTTGACGGAAACTCGGGGACTGCGCCTACCTGATGAGCCCTTAGAAGGGCGAAACCGGTCATGAACTGTCGAAGAGTTTTCAGCAATCTTGTGAGTAGTTTCCCTTAAGAAATGAACGAGCTTAACAAAACTGCGTGCTGTTTTCGGTTGCCGTGTTGTTTCTTTCCCCTAAGGTTCACAAGAATTGTCGTTGGCGCTGTTTAATTCTGGCCGAAGTCGTACGTGAATAGTTTTGCCTCGGGATAAAAGTTGAGCTTCACAGACTCTAGAAGAGGCGCCAGCGAAAAGGAACTCGGAATGCCGTCTAATTCGGAGAGATGACTTTCATTCAAAACCCCGATGACAAACAAATCTGTCAGCGCCGTAAATCTATGAGGTTTTTAAGGACCAACTTTGCTTCTGAATTCCGCAGTGCTGTCTAACCTTCATGAAGTGTAGTGCTGGCTGTGATGTGACCGACTGTCTGATATACCATGCTGCAGAAGATATCTCAACCTCCTCCGGTTAGACTTCGCGCAGATAGAGGTTCTCGTTAGGTTTTTACACATTCCTCACCATGTTAGGAGCTCAAGTACCTCCAGTATACATTGTATGCAAGCAGCGTTTGAAGCGGTTTAGTCTGTACTCTCTCTCTCTCTCAGGCCATAGGATTTTATCATCGCCGTCGTAGTGTATCAGTTTTACACCAAAAGCGAAGACACGCGGTACTGGAAGACAACATTGCGGTACTGCGCTAGGGGCACCGGCGGGCCTTCAAAGCCTCGAAGGGCAACGTATTTGCTTAGGATCTAACATGTAGACCCACGGAATGACCCCATCTACGAGGCCAAAGGTTTCTCTATCGTGAGCTTGTGCCAGGTGTGCCGATACTTCGGTAACCGTAACGATCTAAACTGTGTCAGAAAGGCCCAGAGTAAATTCACTGTCGTTGTACTCATTCTAAACAGAAACTGATAGCCCGTTACAGTCGTGGAGCGAGATGGGACAAGTGACAAACGAAACGGACCAAGGGGTTAGAGCGCGAATTTACTGACCGGGAGGTCCGTGGTTCGAGTCTGACCTCTGCCTCTCGACTTCTATCTAGGCTTGGGTAACCTGACAGTTTCTCAGCCCTCGTGCTTTCTTCGGATGGGATGGCCGCTAGGCACCGGAATTGTGTTGCAGCTGAACGGTTTTAGTCGTGGAGCAACTTCATGTTCGGAAACGAAGAGAATCGTTCATTGCCAAATACACCCATCTACAAATCGAATTGGTGCTAACTCAACTGAACCGCAGCTGGATCGCTCATTTGCGATGCTCTCCAAATGAATGCGTCATTCAGGACCACGTCATATTTCAGTTGGTACGATATTCGCGATATCACGGTAAATTTGCTTCATTAATACACATTACTCAAAAGGTTATCTCTGAGAGCCCATGACCGGTCCTGCCCTTCTTGAAGCTCACCATCGTGAGCGCGGTCCTCGTGTAGCCCTCAAGCTTTTGTTCTACCAAACTCCGTGTAACGAATGAAATGCACTGACTCACGAGTTCTGGATTCTCAGCCTTTGGGCGCTTACGTCTGCTTAGGATCAGCTTAGGTGGTTACCAACTGCCCACACCAATCCGGCAGCTGAATGTAAATAGCTGAATCGAATTGTTAATAACTGACAAACTTGCTGTTGCCCCAAGGACGATTATGTCGTCAGCGACAGGTTTAATGCCGTCTAAACTGTCGCCACCTTTGAGTAGCTCTAATGGGCATCCCTGAGGCAGATAGTTGGTACGGCGTCACACTAAACATTACGTGGCATCGCGCCCAAAATTGAGGAAACTGACGCTGACGCTTCAACGAAAACGACCTTCATCATCAGCGTTTCTTGTTATACCACCACATTCAAGCTTACTCATGGCATCTCTCTGTGTGTGATTGTTCGCCTAACTAATTCCATCAGGTGCACATCAGCATCGGGAATCCGAATGTTCCCGATCCAGTTCCCCCAACTACGCGCGAGCATCCACTGGTTTGACCATCGACAGGCAAAACAGCTCCTCATCGTCATCATCGACAGCATGACATCGGTGTTCAACACCGATGCTTCACTGCCGTACAACCATGATTTATTTGAAAGCCTTATTGTAAAGAAAAGAGTAAAGGTGGACGGGGAAGGGACTTGGTGCTAGCTTGCCACAATCATTCCGAGGTACCTATACCTCCAGACACTCACTCAGGCGATCTGGATAGAAACTGACAATAAGAACGCTACTGACATCACTTGGCAGCCAAATCCTGTAATGTCTCCAAACAGGCACAGTGAGGATCACGCTGTCCCCATCCTGGAAGGCGGGTAGCACCGACAGCACCCAAGCGTTTCGTGATCTCCTTCATACTCCTCTGCCAAGTCAAGGGTTGGCCACATCTCTGTTTACGCTACTCTGAATTGGGCATGGAAAACAACACTCTCTTCGGCAAACGACGGTTCGGCATACACAACGCGCAGCTTCTGGTATTGTACACATTCTTCAGTGGAAGTACCTCATATAAAACGTTTGCAGAGGGGTGACATAGCGGTATAGAGAAATTTCGAATATAGGTTTTAGTCTAACCGGTGTTCCGTTCGGCATCAATGTCCAATCAGAAGGCACAAATACATACACATTCCATGCCCTTACGCTTGTTTCTTCTGAATTACCGCTGCGGACTCGTTGCGCGTACAGTCGTCCGGTTCCAGAGAGCTGGTGAAAATTCTCCGGAGTCCGTTTGACTTCACTGGCGTAGGGGGTTGTTTGTCTTCATCCAAGTTTTTAGTTAAATTGCAATCGGTCCCGCGTGAGTTTGGCACACGTTCAATCAACGAGTCGATTGTCAACGTTTCCGTCTTTGGATCTGGGACTCCATTCTGGTCAGAATTCGCTATCAACTTGGGTAGATTCAGAGCGGGTTCGAAAATTCTCTTCCTGTAGGAAAACGAATGGGATGAAATCACAAATTACTTGCGTTCCACTTTTTCTTGCAAGCTGAAATAAGCTGCGCGATGAGCACCGGCGAGGTTGGGAAATTTTTCACCTACATTCATGCTACATGAGCACCGGCGAGGTTGGGAAATTTTTCACCTACATTCATGCTACTGATTTCCTAAGAGTAGCTCAATTAAAGCTTCCTCTCGAAGCATAACTGGTAGCTACTGCGATCCGTCAAACGCATGTATTAACAGAAAAAATCGATGAGCTGAATGCTGATGGTAATAAGGACAGACTTATATTATCTTAGCTCTAAAGAGAACCGCTGGATTCCGAATTTAGGCTTTTATCGACTTTTCGTTTATTAAGGTCTTTCAGCCACACAGAGAGATCAGGATTTCTGAATACACGTGTTTCATGCTTATTTTTCGCATACGATGACGATGTTCCTCACTTCTCAGTTTATGACTATGCCTGCCTAGACATTTGATCAAAAAACGGAAGGGTAACACCCGCTGCGCTGGTTTGTGGAAAACCAGATGGGTTAACTGCTAAGAGCGTCCATTCCAGACTTATTCGCCACTAATTTAGGGTTTCTCACGATAATCACTACAGTGGGTGTTCACCGTCGGATTGTTGGACAGTCATAACTTGATGGAATTGTTTTGTACCCAGAACGTGTGACCTGATTGTTTCAACTATTACCCGTGAGGGGTTGAGTCCGATACCTTACCGTGCGATTGTGTATAAACGAACAGTTGAAATCCTGTGAGGGATTGGTCAATCAGCTTTTTCACGTGACATCACCGATTGTCTGAAGGGACTATGCGAACCAGAATTGTGTGACATGTCATCACTCAAAGAGAGACGAACTCACAGGTGAGATCGTTCGTATCTCTCCGCACACAAGAGAATTGCTACACTACAAAAATCTGATGGACCATGAATCCTGAAATACAGGACTTCTCAAGAGCCAGGCAGTTTCGAAATCTCTGGTTACATCGTTCTAGTTTGAACACTCCTTCTACTCTGGAGCAGTTATTCTCGTCTGTTCACGCCGGAGTTGCGAGGTATCAAACTAAAGCTCCGTTTCCGCGATAGCCCATCAGCAGTGCCCATGCTTGGTACCGCCACGCAAGCTAGGATGCCACTGAACCACTGATCGAACAATGCACGCTAGTCGTCTAGGCATGCGGACGTTTTTGAGATTAACCAATGGGAGACCGACACTGACAAAATTCCTACTGTTACTCTGACTATTTATACGTAAGCATCGAGTGAACGAGCGCTCACAGGACTGCTGTCAGGCGTACCAATGGGTATCTTCAAAAAAATACTCCTGAATAAGTTTCACAACAAGAACCAGACGGTTTGTGAAGTACCAACCGGCTTCTCCATCCAGTGTCAGCAAACGGTACGTAAATTCCCTCTAAAGTGACAAATGTTTTATCCCCTCAACAAACATGGGGTTTCGTATTGCATGCCTACAAAACGGAGATCAACTCAGTTACTTCATTGGGTGAAACCTTTTCCACAAAGTTCCTACTAACCAGAAGTCTAGTCCAACCGACTTGGATCCAACCATCGACTCATGAGAGCAAACGGAATCCGTGTACTGATTCTTGAAACGAGAAGTCCGTGAGAACGTAAGTGCCAGAACCACTGACTTGCAGCTCGCACGGTGGTACTCCACAGAATGAGCTGCGGAAAACCCTCGTTGTCTGTCACTCACTTGCCCCATATTTGCCTTATCGATTAGTGGTTGCTATCCGTCACTGCAAATATCGGACCCCTTTAGTGATCTACGTTGTGAACGCAAATCATGATCTCAAATTATTGGACTCACGGTTGTCGCATGAAGCTCTTCACCTTCTTGACTGGATCTTGATTTCGTAGACTTCCGGTTGCCCACGCACTGCGAGCCAAAGGATGGAGTGTATCTATGGTTGAAAAGACACAAGGAGATTACGACGTGGAGGCATGCAAAACCCGTACGCAGAACCAATGATATTCAGTTCACCTTGAAAAAGTTCTTTTCCGACAGAGATCTGTGGACAAAAGCCAGTGGCCGCCTTTATGGAGCTCGGGCCTGACTCACCGAACTGAAAACTCAGGGTTTTATCCAACCACGCTCTTGCGACAGAGGGAGGAGCGCTCAATACCCCACAAAAACCAAGGAAAATCTATCAGTGGCAACCGAGGTGAATCATCAGCTGAAGCACCCTGAAGTGGAAGATTAGCGAAGCAAGCCCGATCGGAAGTAATTTGACCCCCCCCCCCCCCACCACACACCCCCGATCCACCAAAGCAAGATTTTGACAAGTATATTTGTAATGCACTACTCATAAGGTTGCTGAAAATCCATCGACAACCCATCAGCAACCTTATGAGTAGTACATTACAAATATACATGTATCGCGATATTTCAAATATCGTAGCGACTGAAACACGAGGCGGCCTGGTGCAGCACATTCAGTTGCCTGAGAACAGCATAAACGAGAGATTCAGCTGGGTTCCAGGTGAGTCTCTCGAAAGAACCAAATTAGTTTGCAGATGAGTGTATATTCGCTAAGATTTTGACAACTTCACTAACAGACAAGAGCCGTTAATTGACACTCAACACTGATCCAGTGTGATAATCTGAAGACGACTGACTTAATGATTGGTTTCCGGTCTGCCTTATAACCTGGCCAATTTGGTGGCCTGATGAAGCTTTTGTGTCAAAAGCGAAACATTGCCCAAATAAAAACTACCGATTGTTTATCAAGCTCTTCTGAAACGAAGAAGGAGTAACTTTCACACCCCTGATGTTTGCTGACACTTTCGCCAGATCGATAAAAACACTCCATCACTGATATTTGAAAGGTCGTTGTACAAGAAAACGATGAAAGTGCGTTCTTGAACAGAATGACACGCCGCCTAGCGATTCACAACGGACTGATCTAGGATAGCCCACCCCACCGAATTTGTTCACAATTCTCACGCAGTTAAACACTGGTCATCAGAGGAAAAACGTTAACTACGCTTGGTAGGACAGTTGAGATCATCGTCCGTTCCAATATCCCGTTCCTTAGCCCAATACTAATGACGTTCAAGGTCACTGGTATCACCAGTTTCCAAGATCACCTCCGTGGGTCAGTCACTCACTGAGTTTTAACAGACCAAATGACCAATGACTAATGCAATATATATATATATATATATATATTATATGTATGCTGTTATTTTTCGGCGCCAAATTCAGAATACTCATGACAGAATTATGAATTTTAACCTTAGTCGGCGTACTGTGAGAGGTGAAAAGTAGGCCATCCTATGTATCGGTTTGTGGTGCACGCGAATTGCGCGCAGAGTAGACGCGAATCACTGTAGAAAATGGATTCCATCTTGCTGGATATGTTTCGGACGGATATGCCGTTCTCGTAGAGTTTCACGGTCTGTTAATGCTAATCAATGGTGCATCCCGAAACCCGGAAACAGGATTGATGACGTCCTCTGTGGTTGGTGACCTATACGCCTGAATCGACCCACTGAGCAGTACCGATTGCCTGTACTGGATGACCAATTGATAGATTAATGCATTGATAGGATGACCGATTGATAATTTCGTCAATCCGTTGACGTTGTGTGAATTCGATTCCTTTCCGTATCGCGCTCGGTAGCCGTCAAGCAACGGTAAAAGTACTTCGAAGAGTTTTCATAGAGCAACGCCCAAGCGCATTCAGGTACTGCATGATCAACTGCATGAACGTTGCTCGGTAGACGGTTCTAATTGGACCAAGCAATAAGATTGCCATCTTTGTACTGCTGGTAACTCAGCGGTAACCTTGAGACCTCCTGACTAACCTTGGGACTGTGCCCAGGATTACGTTATATATAGTGTTGTTGGTTTCACGGACGAGCATCAATCAAGCTGTGACCTTGAAATGGAGAACCTCGGTTGGGTCATTTGCGGGTTTTTGGTTGTTTCTTCATGAGCATTTGCGTTTAAACCACTTGGTGTGGCTAGACTGGCCCATCTGGACTGCGTGTTTATCGCAAAGGTTTCAGTTATTTACCCGAAATTAGGTAAAATGAACTCCTTTATGAAGCTTGTAGCACATAACGCAAGCTGAGGAATGTCTGCCTTCGATCCAGTGTGTGACGACAGCCGTGTTGCTCACTTCAGCTGTTAGAGAAACCCTGGACTGCACAACCATCTTAACGAGCAGACACCCGTAAAAGGATGACGAATAAAGCAAAACCTTTTAATACAAAGCTAAACATCAACACAAGTCACGCGTTGTTAAAAAAAACCTCACATACTCCGGGGCGACATGCACATAACCGTCGTTGTTAACTTGTAAGAAGCATAACGACTACCATAAGTAAAACGTGTGATTGATGTTCTGTGTGAATGGGGACAACCGAACGAGCGGTTCTTGCGGAGCACGTGATAATCCAGAAACTCTAGGCTTAGAATCGATCAGGCAGGGAAACGCCGTCAGTCCCGAAGATTGTCTGCCTCTAGATGTAATCAATCCTTGTCAGGAGTACCTTATGCATCGTCCTGAAATCGATATCGTAGAACTGCGAACAAGAGGTCCGCACAGGCAGTCGTCACGGAGACGAAAGCTAAAAACTGTTTCAACCTCCGTAAAAAGCTTTCGTAAGTTCAACAGAGCTTCGCTAACACCATCTCTTCAACTTTCGCGTGTACTTTCTTAAATAACTTCTATACGGCGCTAAATTCAAACTGCACCGATTATAGCTTCTCCCTTGCATTACTTGGATGTGGTGATCGAATCGAAACTCACGTGAACAACCAATTGTTGGGCCTCTTGAAAGAGGTTCATTTCAAACCTGTTTGATATTTTTAAGAGAAAGAGAAGATGGTACAACAAGTTTCGAGGAAGCTGGTCTATTCGAAGATATGTACTTTTGCCGGTAAACCGTGAGCTAATACACCAGTTGTTGGACACTTTTTCTGCACTGCGGAATCTCGGAGGTGGTGTCGGCAGTGTGTGAGTGTGAAAGATGAAGTCAGTGCATGAATCTCGACGAGGGGTACGGTTTTCGCTCACTGCTGTCAAAACAGTGTCATTGGGTGCGAAGGTACGCGTGTTGGTATACCGTCGCGAGACGGCCTTCACCGGAAGAACTAGTAAGGTGTTCAAATGGTCACTGAAGCCTCGGGATCACTGCTACCAAGTATTAGTGATTATGAATTTTTTGGTTTGTCGAAAAGGGCTTCCCATTCCTTGATCGCATCCAACTACACAATCTTTGTTTTGCTTACCAAGAAGAGTCTTGTTTCTAATGCGAAAGCCAGAATGGTAGGAACAGGAGGCGAGGCTGTCAAAAGTGCGAGTATTCGCGAAGCATTTCACATCGCAGGAATTGTCCACCATGAGTTAGGCTAGAAACTTTCTGAAAATAAATTGGCGTGCAGCGAAAGACTGCCCCTGTCACAGAAGACGAAGGTGGAACAAACCGACGCCTCCTCGACGGGGACACATTCCACGTGAGCTCGCCGGATTTTCGTTTGATAGCAGACCATTGAAATGGTCGTGGTTATTGAAAAAACCTTAGTCTTGAAGAAATAATGAGTTCAACATGTTTTTCTTTGGTTAACAGTGCACGGGAAAATTTCGAGGATGAGCTGTAACACAATCGTGCTACCAAGAGCTGGCCCATCAGCTATGAGTGCACTGACTGTCAAGATCCAATCAGTTTCATACAGTTCCACCGTAAGGTCCAGTTAGAGCGGCCTGCAGTTAAAACCGGATCCAAGGCATATTTACTTGTTGACTACATGCAAATTGTGCTCAGTGTGGGGCTGTCAAAGCGGCCAATAAGACTCTGGTGTATCCTTTTATTTCGTGCAATTAACGCTCTCCATTCTGAGGCATTACACTGCATTACACCACATGGTGACGTGTTCAGGTTCGCTCCTAACAACTCATGGATGGTGCATTACTCATGAGTAGTACATCGGGTCGGTTATCGGCTACGATATGTCACCGCGAACTTGGCCGGTGCCAGCAGCCAGTCTGTCCAAAAATGAAGTGGTATGAGAAATGTGTAGGAACAGAAAACGCTACGGTTAGTAGAAATTGTTTGGAAAAAACAGACTTAGAATACCTGACTACTGGTACGGCACCCAATGATCTTAATAAAAGTGGCTGAGTTATAGTTTTCGAAAACGTTTAGTGACAATCGGTAGATTTATTGCTGGACAACGTTTCGCTTTTGACACAAAATCTTCGTCAGGCCAAGTGACTAGGTTCTGAGGTTGGTGGAGATTTAAGGCGGAAGGAGAACCAAACAGCTAAGTCAAGCTAAATCTCTGTTAGGTGTCGGCCGAGGGATTTTTGTGTGTTAGAGTGGTTGGTTGGTCGGTGGGGAAACCTACGTGTGTTTGGGTTCAGTCTAGGGCCTAGTTCTTCTGGCTGAACCTTCTGTTCATCTGTGTGGATGAGCTAGTGCTAAGATAGTTGTGTAACAGGGATGGTGTGACCTTTGGGTTGGGATTCCCACACCACCCCTCGGCTTTTTCTAATGATTCAACGTGGATTGACAACCACACAGTCACTTGTCAACTCGGCTTATCTAAGACCGCTTTCCATACACACGCCAGTTTCACACCCTTGATTCTATTCGCGATGCGGTGCTTAGTAATTTCCACCGCCTCGGCTATCAGCCGCTGTGGTCTGAATCGCAGTCCCTATCTTAAAACTTCCACATTCTCCAGATCTATTCTATGTCCCGTGTCTAAGGCATGTGCCGCCATCGCTGAGACTTTGACCAGCGTTTGGTATTCTTTTGCATTCCTTGGTGGTTTGTTAATCCTTCTTTTATGCTCACCAATTCTGGTGTGCAATTCCCTGGCAGTTTGTCCTATATAAACCTCAGTGCAATCGTTGCAGTTAATTTTATACACGCAGTCCCTAGTCCTCTCAGCTGGCAAGGGATCTTTCAATTACACCAAAACTGAGTGTAGTGTTTCTCCCTTCTGGAAAGCTACTCGAATGTTTACTAAGTTCAACAGTCTTGGAATAACATCCAATGTTCCTGCTTTATATGGAATGACTGCTGTGGCAATACATTCCTCACTGGGTCTAGATACTGAAGCCAATATCTTAACTGACACCTAATCAAACTCACTGGGTATACTATTTCTTGGAGTTTGTTGGCAATCTCGATTTGAGCTGCCGTTCGGTCGATCTCTTCTACGCACAGCGCTCTGACTCGACGAAACAGTGATGAGACAATACTAGCGTACACTGACTTTGGGTGTGCTGATGAGTAATTTAAGACGGTTCCTGTGTCTGTTGGCCCCTAGTAGATCGTAGTTCTTAATTTCTCACCAAACTTATGTTATACAATCCAGAAAGGGTAATGTGCCCGAGGTGAACTCTATTTCCATGCTAAACTTGATGTGTGGGTTTAAACTATTGAGATAGTCGTGGAAGCTGTTCACGTTATCTCGTTTGATTGCAACACCTGATTGGCTGTGTTATAATTTATGGTACCCTAAACAAACTATGGCATATACTTATTTGCATATCAATTCGGTTTTCACAAGAGACTCAACTGAATCTCTCGTTTATGATATTCTACAAGTGAATGTGCTGCACACATTCAATTCATGATTCAGTTGGCACGATATTCGGGATAACGCAGTATATTTTCATAAAGGAAACTACTCACATGGTTGCTGAAAACTCTTGGACAGCCCACGACCGGTTTCGCCCTTCTTGGGAGACATCAGGCAGGCGCAGTCCCCGAGTTTCCATCAACCTTATGTTCTACTTGAACCCAAGTTGAGTCTTGTGAAAACCAACTTGAGTTGCAAATTAGTGTATTTCTCGAAAAACAGTCCAATTTGGGTTCAAGTGGAACGTAAGGTTGACGGCAACTTGGGGACTGCGCCCAATTGATGAGCCCCTAGAATGGTGAACCCGGTCGTGGGCTGTCGAAGAGTTTTCAGCAACCTTGTGAGTAGTTTGCTTTACGAAAACTATGGGATAGTTCAATGGTTCCTCTGAAAACTGATTTTTCAGAATCCAGATAACTTTTCGCATCACGTGTTGTAAATTCTCATTTCAATTACGGTAGGTCCAGTAAACCACAAAAGATATGGATGGATTTTCAGAACGAGTGTGTGAGTGAGTGATAATCACTCACCAGCTAACCAATCGATCGGAACTCTCTAGCATCTTAGTTCATTACGAAGATTCAAGCAGAATGGCTTACACTCTTCTTGTTCACTCCGAACAACCGCCGAACTTGATCGCTCATGGCCGTCCACATTGGCTTTGGCCATATCTTCCTCGTCACTCGATGCAGACTGTCCGTCTGGAGACCCGTCTGGATCCGAAGACGTTCTACCAGTCCGGTTCTGCTTGTCACATTTGTTCCACAGGCGATTCGTCAGTCTATGCCTGGTCTCCTTGTCTTCCAACAAGAGATATGTGGCGGTCACATTGTTGAATCGTCGGTTTTCGAATGCGTCTGTGAGATCTTCCGGGTTGAATCCAAGTTCGTTCATGATTGCTAAGAAGGGAGAGAAAACAAGGGAAGGGAATGCCTAGTGAATCAACAAGCCTTCGAACAAAGTATGACATTTTCACGCAGGTGTATTTGTCTGGTTTGGCAATGGCTGGCAGACGCTTCGACAACGTTCGGGGCGAAACCTACTGACAGGGGTACAAATGATTTAGCCACAAATTGAATTTGCTCCAATCGTTAGACTTTCGGGCTTATGAAGTGACCTTGAGAAATTCATGTTTCAAACCGTTTCGAGAACAGAGGAAACAATTCTCAAATAGTACAAGGTGTATCCAGCTGTCATATGGAATTGACGAATCTGTTGATTCGTTGAACAGAGACCTAGCCCCAGAACTGGCAATTCTTTCGGCTCTTTTTGATAGTTATTCATGTGGGAATAGAGTAAATGAGCTTCTGATTTAGAATTACAAGACGTTTCTTTTTCAGAGTAAATATACTTTGTTTCAACAAGCTATTGCTTAAACCCAGAGATGTGAGCAGCCGTTGGATGTTCACGGTTCCTGTCCAACCCTCCTCCTTCTGTCTTTGAGAGACTATTCTGGCAAATCGATCGATGGATAAAACCAGGTATTCACTGGCCCGTCTTCCGAGACGTCAGTATGCCAGTCACGTGACCCCTGTCCTCAAATTCAGGTATCGCAATTGGGGTTCGCCCAGTGCAACCTGGTGGATTGATGGTGACACGCTTGTTCCGCATAATCAAGGTCTAGAGTTCAAGTTCCAAGAATACGCACTGGTGATAAACCCCAATAAAATCGAAATGCATGCGCAGTCCTCTTCTTTAACTCTGGATGTAAACTAAGCAGCAAAGTTGCGATACGGTAGAAGTGATGTGGACACAATGTAGAACAATTTGAATTCGAAATTTTCTTACCTGTATGTGGAAAAACTCGCCTTTTCACTAGTTTCGAATATGCGTTTTTTATGATGAAATCTCCCCACTATGATGCACCACATACGTCCGTAGAAGCAAGGGTGTTGTTGAATAGTATTCTCAAAATTTTTCGAACCGGATCAAGCGTCTAAAGATCTTATCTTATTGTTCATTTAGGTATTCCGAATGATAGGACAGTGCTTGATGACTTGCATTCCTTCGTCGGCAGCTTCACAAATCCGTCAACGTAATTCTCCTAACTGAATGAACGTTAAAGCTTCCGAATGGCACGTCAGCCTTCCTAGACCACCGGAAATGCGTGTCAGTTTCCAAAACGGTGCTATTTTCCGCCCACCTGATTTTGTTGTATTTTGTCTGTATTTGGGGGGGGGAGTTCAAGAAACTACAAAAAGCAACAAGGAAAGTCTAGATACGATCGTGTATTTTGCTGTATTTGGGGGGGGGAGTTCAAGAAACTACAAAAAGCAACAAGGAAAGTCTAGATACGATCGATTGTTTTTCAGTTTTCATGCCATAGTTGATAGCGTCTAACTTCCATCTCTCAGACAACTTACCGTCGACATCTCATCTTCTTTCTGAAGCACAGACAGGCAGAAAAGCCGAATCCATCTTCGTTGGGGACCCCTGTTCACTTACTCTCCTCATTCTCCTGTTGATGAAAAAGCTCCTTCTTCCGCACTGAATTCTGTGCTTCGTCGACTAAAATGCATCAATCGCTGGAGGTCTTAAGATCTACCCGTGACCAGTAACGCTTACATAAAATTCATGACTTCTATAGCACATATTTTCGGCTCAAGGAGCGTCATTCATTTTGTGGAAACTTTTTCGTTGAGTAGTTGCGAAACTACAATCACGCATATTCGATTTTGAAAGAGCACTGGGTTATTGGTACGCAACACGTCTAGGTCACGGCATCCTAACAAAGTGAGGAATTCGACGAGTTTGCAAAGTGAATCAGCCTCCGTTCTCCTCATAAACAGAAGGTTTTTGGCTCAGTGTGTTTAGTTTTGTCGGCCCTCAACTTGCGGCGAAGTGTTTTGGACCTGCTCCGTCGATGAACAAACTATCTTTATAAATGAAACTACTCACAAGGCTGCTGAAAACTGTTCGACAGCCCAAGACCGGTTTCGCCCTTGTTGGGGCTCATCAGGTAGGCGCAGTCCCCGAGTTTCCATCAAACTTATGTTCTTTATTTTGTGATTATATACTGCTGGTGTCCAATTGGACATAACAACGGCCAATCAGGAAGAACAAGGTCACGTGAAATGACCCCGAAGAAAAAATGCAATCTCCGCAGCCGATGTATTCCGATCTTGTTTTTGCGTATCTGCAGAATGCGACAGAATTTCTATCGAGTGGACCGGTTTTAGGCACACTAATTCAGTTGGTTTCGTATGGCGATTTGGAGTTTTTTTTACCAAAAAGAGAGGTGTTGTGTAAAGAGCGGACAGCGTCTGAACTTGGGTTGGCCCGGATGACCGAGGGAATACTACCAGAGACCACCATTTCGACAGTTCCTATTCGAACTCCACGCAAATTCCTTCAAACGGGCCTCCACCACCCGTCCTGATAGCTTGTAGAGATTTTCTCTCCGAAATGAAAACCCAAAATCAAAAGTTTACTATAATGCGTTGCAAGCTCGGGATAACTCAGCAGTTAAGGCGCGAATTCATGAGGTGAAAGGTCCGGGGTTCGAACCCAACCCAAGCATCTCGGATGCTCCTGTCTAGGCTTGGGCAACCCGACACTCTCTCAACCCTCGTGCTAATTTCGGATGGCATGGAAGCTGGGATTTAAATTTTTTGGCTCTCTGAGCGCAGTTCAGGCTTTCGGTTGGTAACATTTCAACAGAAGGTGTTCACTTTGAGGTAAAAAAAAAACAGTGAAAGTTGATGGCGAAACCCTGAGCAGAAGACACAGCTGTTCCAATTTTTTCGGTACGCATGCAGCTCCTTGGGGTTCGAACTCACTGTCAGACCAGAAAAGCTTGTGTGTTAACAAAGGTTCACAAACCTCATTTGGTGCTTCCCCACCAAACCCAACTGGAAACCGCTCATGATGAAACCGCGATTTTTTAAAAATGGACATGCTAGTGCTCTTGGAATCACGACATCTTACTTTTAGCCTCCAGAATGATTTAACACTGATGCTCTGATTCACTTCCCTTTGAGTAAAAAAAAAACAGTGAAAGTTGATGGCGAAACCCTGAGCAGAAGACACAGCTGTTCCAATTTTTTCGGTACGCATGCAGCTCCTTGGGGTTCGAACTCACTGTCAGACCAGAAAAGCTTGTGTGTTAACAAAGGTTCACAAACCTCATTTGGTGCTTCCCCACCAAACCCAACTGGAAACCGCTCATGATGAAACCGCGATTTTTTAAAAATGGACATGCTAGTGCTCTTGGAATCACGACATCTTACTTTTAGCCTCCAGAATGATTTAACACTGATGCTCTGATTCACTTCCCTAGTGGCATTCCAACGAAACAAGCGACAGTTATCCTTCTGCCTAAATCAGCTCTTGTCAACACTGACGTCAGATTGTGATTGCACACGTCGAGTCTCACTGTCACTTGCATGATCTCCGCGCAATGCTCCTGGCTGCAAACCTCAACATGGCAGGGCAGACATGCCACATTCGCGTGACTGTCTGCGCATGTGAATTCCGCTGACATTCAGACTGATGGGTTGCATTTTTTGACTTTGTTCCGTTAGTGGAGTCAATAAACGGAAGGAGTGATACATCACACACCTGTCAACAGCCTTGCCAACATATGAGTGTAATCGAAAGGACCACATATTTTCCAAATTCTCAGGTAATTTAGCAGGGCGAAAGTCTGCTCGTTCCACCTATAATTAATCGCCCCAAGTTCACTCACGGCTGATGAACTCGAGTTGAGTGTGTGGGGGGCAAACGTCGACAGGTGGTTGGCAAGCAAGCTGTCACGTTCAAACAGCTGATGCGACTCAATCTTCGTTCAGTCGAATCTTCCTGGTTGGACCGCTGTTGCATTTATCTCCGTCTACCAACTCCAACTGGATGTTGCCCGTCCGTGTTTCTTTCCAGCGTTCTTGTGATGGTTCCGAAATTATGACATAATTGGGGGCAGACCTGTCCGGTAATTTGTTCAGTGTCTAGCCCCCGAGTCTTTGGCCGTTAAATACGGCATCATATTGTGTGATCAGATCAAACAATGTGAACCTTTTCAGTGTTCGTTGATTGGAGGGTCATAGAAAACGGGTGGCGGGAGAACAAACGGCGATGAAAGCACCATCTTCAGACTGCTGCACAAAATTGATCTTCTGCTAGGAACAAACTTCAGATCCAGCATTTTGAATGCAAACAGAATTCGGCCCACCAGTAAGCAGTGAATATTCAAAATACGCAAACAGGCAAGAGCAAGAAGGACAATACCTCGACGAACGGGATCGTTGTAGTCCAGTGATGGCTCCTTGTAAGGTTGAAGTATATCATTTTCGTGTCCCGTATTTATCCAGGGTTCTTGCAATAGTTCCTGAAAAATAGACGAAAATGGGGAACGTGGTCAGGATAGATAGGACAAGTGGGAGGCGAGATGGTTGAAGTGGTTAGAGCGCGAATTTACCGACCGGATGCTCCATGGTTCGAACCCGACCTCTACCTCTCGACTTCCCCTGTCTAGGCTTGGGCAAGCTGGAAGTGTCCCAACCCTCGTGTTTCCTGCGGGTGGCATGGCAGCTAGGCACCGAAAGGGTGCTACAACTGAACGACTGAGATTTTTTAAAGATAGCCAATCGAGTCAACTTGGATGGATACGATAACCATCTGTGAAACACATTCGGTCCATCCAAGCATTGACAACTACTCAGTGGTCAATATCGATATTTCCAGTAGGCTGTCAGCCAAATCATGAACAACAATCAAACAGCACCGTTTACTTCAGGGAACGGAATCACGCTCACATAAAATCAGCTTATTTTATTAACACGGTAGCAGGCAGTATTCTTTACCCAGAAAGTTGGAATATCAGAAGGCGTAGTTTTCCCGGGTAAACACAGCATAGTGTACTTTTTCAAGTGCCACAAGGACGTTCTTGTTCTATATGCGTCTGTCAGGCACGCGAAACACTCAGAATGCATCCTTCGTGTACAGGGGACTGGAGTTCATCAACTGGTTTGTTGAACCAGTCTCTTGTGGTCTCCACAGACTGCCTTCGTTCAGTAAAATCGTTTTTCACGATCCCAGCTCGCGCGGATGAATTGAAGAGGCCAGACTTCTTCACCCCGACCAATAATCAAAGACACAGTTACCCGACCCCGTTCCCCTCAACTGTTCGGTATTTGCAATCTATCAACCGAGAAATTGAAAAATGGAAAACTTATGCTCGCTCATGGGAGTGCTCTATTTTTTAGGTGATTCCGTAATTGTTTCTAAGCTGTTTGTGTATTATCACAAAGCCAATGGTTAACATTCGTGAAAGTTAATATGGAGATAGGGGAATAAATACTGCATTTTGTCTCGGTGATCAGAAATGTCCGGTCACTTCAACCTTGCCCAATCCTTGTCGTATGTGATGTTAGAAGTTAGCCACGATGTTTTCAAGCCCCAGTAAGCGCAATACCCCTGATTGGGTCATTCACTGATGGCCTACGTCTTTGAGGATTAACGCTGATCATTGCCGTCTTCCTGGATGGGGCCCCCGAGACGGGCCACATCAATGGTTAGAGAAATTGTTAGATATGGCCCTGTCGCGTCCTCAATGGCGCTCGTGCATTTAAGCTATTGCCTTCAATGCATAGCTCCCTTCCCAATACCCCCACTTGGCAGCCCACTGACAGTGCTGTCAGCTCCCGCCTCCAATGCGCAGCTACCTACCCCCCAAATCATCGGTGAACGAAACTATGGCAGCTACAACCACTGTACGACAAGTACTTGGTTCTTACAGCTAACAATGATGGTGATGATGATGTTGATGATGATTACGCAGAAAAGAGCGTCCCAGAATAAAGTTGAGGACTTTACAAGGTATTTCATTGTGTATGGGTCCGAGTGATATGGGGACAAAGCGTACACAGGCCACAATAGGATATTTCAGGGAGTAGCGGAAGCCGGAAAAAGGGATGAGGCCCAATCGGAATAGTGCACTCAGAGAATGGCAAGCTCACATCATACGCGCGCACACACACACGTTATGATATGGACTGGTAGGCGAGTGGAAATTATTCACAGTTGTAGAATTATTGCTTGGCTGGTCGCCCCACGAGGAGACTGGACCTTACCATGGTGTAGCGGTTCGTGACCCACTGAACTATACCGTGAGGGGGGGGCGTCAGTGGTTGTAGAATGCTTGGCTGGTCGCCCCACGAGGAGACTGGACCTTACCATGGTGTAGCGGTTCGTGACCCACTGAACTATACCGTGAGGGGGGGGCGTCAGTGCAACTCTCACAGGGTTTTCCATATCACTATGTTCTCGCGTTTTGGACAGTCCTGGTCCTCCAGGTTCGGGGGTTGAAAATGTGTAGTAACATGTTCTTTCAAAGTAATAATTCACTTGTATTTCCCGCCAAACACCGGCGCCTTACGATCAAACTTTTGAGCCAAAGGATTTAGCCGAGGACCCTAATCGTCCTCCTGCCAAAGCTTGGACGCCCTGGCAGTATCACAGCTCACGAACAACCGCGATTATTACAACTGAAAGTGACGTCGGTCGTTTTTTCCCCTCTCTCAATCCCGCTGGCAACGTTCTCTTTGTGGGCTGATTCGTTCGGACTGACAACCTCGTTCGTCTCAAAGCTGTTCTGGCCTCAACATCTGCGCATCAGCCAGCGCCGACAGCCTCAGGCATCTCGTCAAGCCCCGACTGTCGGTCTATCCGACACTCTGAAGCAGCAAGTTCCCTTGTTCTCACAGTGGACTCGCTTTACAGTGTGCGGCAGCGAGGCGTCAGTTCTGGACACTGTTATTGGGCCATAAACCGCGGTGGAGACGTCCGGCTAGTTGCGATGGTCAGTTAATCTGCAAGGCATTCTTTTCATCAGCCAACAACTGCGATGTCCGCTAGGTACTTTCGAAGGTATCTTTTTGAGTCATTCAACCCTTTTCAAAAAGAAAACAGTGCGCCAACGAACAAAGATGACATCTTCGGCCGGTTCGCACTGTTCAAGATTGAAAATGCAGTAAACCTGAATGTCAAGTACGAAGTGCTTGCAAAATAAACACCCAACCAATAAAAAGTCAATAGAGGGATACAAAAAACCACCAATGAACGTAGAGACTGAAGGACGATGTGTCACACTGGCCGAATTTCATCGATGGGGCTGTACGTTAACCTTCATGCTTTCTTTTAAGTCGACCAATTGAGGTGACATCATCAGTGCGTTATTGGGGAGCTTAGTGGTGCGTAGCGGTGGGTTGGTGGTTGTGTATTGAGTAGTTCCTCAGGCTTGTGACCTTTAATGATTTGGCTCCAAGGTGGTTTGTTTGTTTGTGAATCCAATATTCGGTCCTTCCGCCTTGGAGTACCATTCGATCAACCGGTGCATCAAAATGGACCCAATTTACGCACCCCTACGTACAAAAGACCAACATCTCAACTGGAACACTCAAGGAGTACCGAATATTGGATTCACAAACAAAGAAACAAGGAACCCCTTGGAGGCAAATCAATAAAGGTCAAAAGCCGGGATCGAAGGACAAAGGTCACCCCAGCATCGACCATATTACGACGGCAGTAGATGCCAAGCTCAAAGGTCACGTGGGCATCGGCGAGTGGGTAAACAGGACACCGGAGCAACCAATGGAACCGCCCGACCGAACAACTAATCGCGATCAAAGGTCATCCCCTGCTAGCAGCACGTATATTAACACACGCGTAAGACTGCTCAACGCACAACCACTAACCCACCGGTACGCACCACTACGCGCCCCAATAACGCACTGATCATGCCGATTGATGATGAAACGTTTGCAGTCCAACTGCCAAGCTCAGCGAACAAGCCAACGACCATCTACGCTACCTGAGCTACCGACATTTTCCTCTATAGAAAATGTACACTGTTTTGCGTAAAAGACCCAATTGAAGATCCAGCTCTCTGTCTTTTGGCATCCTGGTTTAGAACGTGAGTCAGAAAGCCCGAGCTTTTGTAATGAAAGCGATCAATCTGTGGGAATCAGGTGAGAATCTTCTCACCCAGTTTACAGCAAAAACGCAAATGTGTGGATAACTCTGCAATGGACTTTATTGTCCAAGTAACATCCTTGGAAGAAAGGTGGCTAATACATATGATGGAAGAAATGAGTGGAGCGGAAAGGGCTTCTGTCCATCTCAGACGATATGACTAGCTCTCAGGATTACGATGCGTATCGGAATCCGAGGACAAGCAGGGATGACAGGGGGACAGAACTTCTGTCGGCCTGAAACAAACCTATCCAATGTTTCTCTTCGGCCGGCCACTGAGCATCGCTAAAAATGTGTCAGCCTTTGACCGTACACTTCCTGATCTCTCTCTCTCTCTCTCTGTTAGTTGGTTGCGATGGGGAACAAAGACAAAACAGCAAGCAACTTACCCGAAGGGTGGCTCGCTTTTTCGGATTGATGATCAACATCTTCCTCAGCATCGCTTCACAGTTCTCTGTCATGTAGAACGGAATTCGGTACTTGCCACTCAGCACTCTTGAGTGGAGCTCCTGTTGGAACAGAAGAAAACAGGAACTGCGTATGACTGGAACCATAATTTGCTGCTTAACCGGTATTCACGCCTTGATTCCTGTAGACCAAATCAGTAGTCTGTGTGAGCCCAAAGTTTACGTTGCTGATAAGTAGTCATGGACTGCAGCTGGAATTTATTCAATTTCAGGGTCATCGGCAGAAAAAGTAAATGATTTCGATTTATTTGTGTTGTAGGACTTTGCGATCTGCGTTCACACAACGGCCATTTGAACAGTTCTCCACCAACCATGGTGAAATTAACCCAAATAGTCTAATCAAAAAGAGGAAACACTGGAATTGCGTTTCACTTTGAGTGAGATGTACTGACAATGCATGGGATTCGAACCCCGGACACTGGATGTGTGTCTGCGCACACATGAATTTTCATGTCTGAAAATGTCCATCCTTGTGCTATCTGACCAAACAAACACCTACTGAGTAACTTTACTGATTGTGTTGCTCGATTCACCCACCCGTCAGGGCACTTGAAACCTACTAGATGGTATGTGGTATGACGTGGAAAGAAAGATCCAAACAGGGGTAATGTGAAATCAGATTCTACTAACTAATAAACCTGTTCAACAGGTTGCAAGCGTTCCTGGTGCCACATGAATGGAAGGTCTTAGAGGACTGAGATACTGAGTCGTCGTACAACGCCTCGCATAACCAGTCACATCACTCAAACTGAAAAAAACACGATCGTTTGTTCAGATGCGATAATTCCGGTGCTTCCAGTATGCGAATGTGGAGCGGCGATAACATAGGAGAAAGGCTGTTCAACCAAGAGTAATGCGAACAAAAAATATAGCTTTCTTCATGGTTTACTCCACCAGTTCTGTTTTGCAGTGAAACTTACAACGCTGTTACACAGTTCCGGTCGAACAATCACTCCTAGATTATAGCAGTGGGAGCAATGTTACGAACCAGACGGATGTCTTGATCCATTTTGATGAAGGACAGCGAAAACACCGAATTACGAAGTCGTGTTGAAGTAACCGCTCAAGCTGATACACACTGAAGTGCTGTGTCTTAGTTCATCGGATTTGATTGGAACGATACAGTCAGCAGTGAGCCGACCAAACTTTCGGTTGTGATTGGTCGATCGATCGAACTGTCTGTAAACCTGATTGGTCCGTAAGCACCTGTTGCTAAATTAAGAGCCGTACTAAACAAAGTTCTAGAGAGATTACATTCTTCCGCAACGAGAACCTCAAACAAAAGTCCCAGGCGAGAAGTACAAAGTGGGTTGAGTCAATGGTAGAAAATTAACCGGATATAATGTCTGATTTTTAGTGCTTGCCTCCGAGCAACTTATAGACATCTGGGCCGTCTTTGTTGGGATGCTTTATAACGTCACTCTGGGTTCCAGAAATCATTATTGCAATCTGTCTTTTATCCGAAACTCAGTGGACTATGCAATGGCATAGAACAAGTCAAACACAGCATTAGGTTCCGCGTAGCAATCAGAACTATTTCCATCTTAAAAATGGGTCACCGTTTTTTTTTCTAGACAGCTACTTATCTATGAACCGAACTCTACAGGTTACATGAATCTTTGATTCCAAACAAATCTCTGATTTCCAATAAATAACGAATTTGTTCGTACAAGAAACCGACTCCTGTTACTAAATTTCATTTCATTAAAAAGGCCGTTCTCGATGTCTTATAAAAGCAAGACGATTTTCTCCAATAAACTCACTGTGCGTTTTCCAGTACTGCTTCTAATGCTCAAAGAATCACAGCACTTAACTCTCAGGCTGACCGAAGGAGATCTATGCTATCACTATTCACCATTTGTTTTACTTTCTTGGCTACCGCAAACTTTGAGTTGAAGAACATTTACTGGCTCATATTTGGGGGGCACCGAGAATTTTCGTGAACACAACCGACGCTGGTTGGATCAAGTCACTTCTCACTGATGGAGCAAAATATGTACAGGAGCCTTTAGTTACCATCTCCAGAGGAGGCAACTAGGATTGAGTCTGGTTCTGTCCACACGACTCCGATGAATTGTGGCATTTCAACCTTCTGAGGTGAGAGGTCACAGGATAAGTCCTTTTAGACTATGTTACTGGATCCAGTTCTCTATATGCAAGTTTTGACCACGTACGTTTTGATCTTTGGAGCATAGTAGACTTTTTTATCGAGTAGTCAAACAAAGAGTAGTACTTCAGCCATGAAATTCATTCAGCTATGGCTTTTAAACTGCTTTGATCAACTAAGATGAGTTGACTTCATCCTTAATATCTGAGGTACTCAAAAGACTCGACAAAACTGACCTTCAAAGTGTAGGCCTCAAAAGGCAAACGTCCACAAACTAGCATGTACAGAATGACACCCAAAGCCCAGACGTCCACCTCAGGTCCGTGATACTTTTGTCCGGACAGCAGTTCGGGTGCGGCGTATGGAGGACTGCCACAAAACGTGTCCAGATGACATTCCGTGTTGAATACGTTGGCAAAGCCGAAATCAGCCAGCTTGAGATTGTTATTCTCGTCAAAAAGAAGATTCTCCGCCTGAAAGGAGGAGACCGGGTTCGTGAGCCTCCAACAAGAGTCTGGGGGGAAATCAATTTTTTTTTCAAAAACGAAGCAGTTCTGCTGTTACTAACAAATATCACGTTGTCCAGCCTTTTGTCTTTGTTACAACAGTCCCAGGATCCACCCAAGCCCTCCCGGTGACGACTTTGAATATAGCCTAAGGCAACTAATTAAGTGTTATTCAGGGTAGACAGTCCTTCTGAACTCTTTGGAATTAGCACTGCTTGAACCTATATGAGCCTTATGTGACGAAGTCCATTATCCGGGCTGCTGAATTGTCTTCCACCTGTAATTTGCATGAAATCTATCGTACTTCATTGTTCTGCGTTGTCTTGGATCCCAAAATGTCAAGCAATGGCTGCAGAAGTGACCTTCTGCGACCTTCGTTGTACAGACCAAATTGATTATTGGCCACCTGTGTAGCTCGGATGCATCTGATGAGTGATGAGGACTGCCCGTCGCCATTAGCATGCACACTGGCTGTCAACTGTTTAGTTGTATTCATCCAGTTAAACAACTGGGGTTCCTGTTCACCTTCTAGTCCCCCACGAGTAGAGAGAGTTCAGCTGGTCGAACACGCGGCTCGGCGGCGCTACCTAGAACGACCGGAGCGGGATTCGATATGACAGGCATGTCCAGCAACGGATGCCAGCCTGCCATGCATAGAACCGAGTTTTAGGGTGCACTATATGCTTTCGTAAACTGCCTCGCCAAAACTCGAGCAAAATTTGAAGCACTTACTGTTTTTGTTGCATAAAAATGCATGTTTGAACAACACAGATGAACGATGCAAGTGGGTTTGAACGACAATCGGAAAAGTTTGAATCTTCATCGAATCAGCTGATGACTAGCTCGGGCAAGCACGTGACTACTGCCGAGTAGTCAGAAAACATTACCTGATTAGTCATCAGTGCTGATGACTGAGAATCAACACGTACGCGTATGGAATTTAACAGGACATTTAAGACAAACGCATACTTACGCAGCACAAGAGCTTCCGTCCCTATGATGTTAGCGCATAGGAATTTGATGGGGTCTGGTCTTATCCATTGCTAATTTTTGTCTAAAACCTCTCTTTACTCTGAAAAAATGAGTAGCTCAGAGAAGGGACCATTTCGCCGGACGTTGGAAACTTCCTTCTGGAGAGCCGTCATTCGAAGAGTTAGTCAATAAGCAACCATATGATTTCGTTCCCGTTAGTGAACGAGAAATGGTGCTAGTGTAGCCACCCAGTCCCCCACACACTTGTCTGTTCAGCTCACAGTCGCTCACTGGATCACGAGACTTGCCTTTTTTCACACTCGCAAACCACGTCACATTAAGCCGACCCATCGGACATCGATTGTCTGCACTGCCTAGTGAGCGTAGCAACAACTCGTGTGCTGTCACACGCACGTACACACAAACGGACCTACTTATAGGGAAACCGAACACAGTCAGGGCACACAGACTCGCGCGCGCGCGCAGAGAGCAAGGAGTCAGGCAAACACTCCAAGGCCACGGACAATTATGGAACACGTGTAGCAGCCAAACTGCGGAGAAAACACGTTCCCGCCGTCCGGACTTTCACCAAGGGACTCTTGCACACGATAAGTTCCCTTTTTTGACTCGCTCCCTTTTCGCACTGTATTTATGTTTATACGTGTCGCAACCATACTAAAAACTTCTATTAGTGCACATACACCCTCTGATTCGTATTATGGCTATCACCACCTGTACACTAATACGAGGTCCTATCTATGTGAGAGCTGATCACACTGTTGGTCAGCCACTCATAGCCAAACAGTTATGTGTTTAGTCACTGAGCGGAAGGCCACTGGTTCGGAACTTTCTGCACTTTGTGAGAGACGCGCTGTTGATGATTCTCAACGAAGATGAAACAGTTGCACAGTGCTTCTTGGCTTTCCAGCACAGACTGGTTTCACTGACGGAGAGAAATCTCTATTGAGTTCACTCTAGGCATTTGACGGCACACACCCACCGTGTGGAATTTGGAAACCAAGTGCCCTTGCCTGCTACGATCGATACTTGGTCCATTAACCCTCGCATGCTTTCAACTTGAGGTTGGGAACAGGTTCAACTTCCTATAATCGAATATACCAGTCCCACTCTGACTGACAAAGTGCCCCACGGAATACTTAGGTGGGCCAAAAAAGAAGAGATCAGGCCCAAATGGTTGTCGTGTCGCCGTAAAAGTTCGTGGTTTAGAAGTGACTATTCTTTACGTTCAAATTATCATGTAGGTGCATGTCCATTTAGTTTTACTGAAACCAAACCAAAATCGCACATGCTCTTCCAGCAAGTTGATCAATACCTAGATGTACGTAGCCAGGTCTGTGTCCAATACAACGACTCAATTCATCGAGACCGAAGAACGTTTGCTTACCTTCAGATCACGGTGGACTATATTTTTCTGATGACAATATTCGACCGCGGAGAAAAGTTGGCGGAATAACTTCTGAGCTTCTTTCTCGGGCATTCGTCCGATTCGAAGGAGATGATCAAAAACTTCGCCTGTATTGCAATGCATTCAGAAAGATGATAACGTGTAGAAACTGGGGATAAATGAGTCTGCAGAAAACTTAAGTTTTTTTTAAATTCCATGATCCTCCCTGAAAATCTGCACATCACGATCGGACATCTTAGGAGACGCTCCAAAATGTCTTGCCAAGAGACAGCAATCAGGCAAAAAGGTCCCCACAAAAGAAGTGGATATCGTGTGAAGTAACACATCAGTTTGTCAGTCGGTAAAAAGAGGAATCAAACAAATGCTGGTCTCAAGGTCAAATGCACCCCGGTGTGGCTCTGTGCTACAGCCTATCTCAGGAATCCTGGGATCAGTCGACCAAATACGGATGTTCCATCCAGAGTAAAACCTAACGATAAGTGGGAAGAACGGCAAGTGCATCCAGCAAAGGCCTTGATAGTGATTGCCATGTGAGTGGAAATTCCTTCGGTGTTTAAGACGCAACTAACAGCTGATCCGTCAGTCAGCTTTCATCTCATCAAATCATGGTGCAGTGGGTCTCACAGCGATCGGAGTTTGAGGTATGTTGACGTGCTACACTTGTGACAGCACGTCAGGTGACGCAGATAGTCTGTCAAACCTGGCAAAGGCAATCTTGATGAAACGAAAGGCCTGGTAATCGATTAACCACAAATTCAACCAACCCTATTATCAGGGTTCTCATAGTGAAGGAAGGCGTAAAAAGGTAATATTGCATTGAAACCATCCAGTGGAAGATAAAACGATGCCACGACAACTTTTGTGAAGCAATACAGATACAAAAACGCGCATAATTTTAAGCGAGAGAAGGATGAAACTTGCAGTTGAGTACGGACGCTACCGGAAGTCATATACCATCCTGGACAGACTGGTTTACCTGCAATCGAGAATGTCCGTTTGATCTTTTTTTACTAAATCACTTTTGTAACTGACCTCCTATCGCGATGGATTTCTAGGAATCAATCAACTAAAGCATCGTTGTGATGCAGAAAGGAGAAAATTGTGGGCCTTGAAACCCACTCTGGTGCAGTGGAACGGGTCTTGAAATCTTGCCTTTTGACAAGCGCCATTACCATTGTAAGTCCAAGGTAAGTCAGAAAACACGTAGGTGTATTGAGTACATCCGAAACCTACCGTTTTTGGCGTATTCCATCACTAGGTAAACGTGCCTGGTCGTTTCGATGACTTCGTATAACTTTACTGAAACAGAAGGATGACGGACAATTACTGAAAGCGACCAGTGTGCAAACGATCGGAGACAGACCAACCCACGTTTTGGTGAAAAACTGTAAGAATCAAAGATCTGTGCTTGTATGTTTTTTCAGGAAGATGACCACAACCTAGATTGCGCTTAAAACTCAACGAAAAAAACCTACATCAGCCAGAAACTCTCAACACTCGGGTATCTTCCCCACTTATGTGAATGCATTCATTTTCCCATCAGTTAGTATCCCGTCAATGTGAGTTGTTCTCTAGGTCCGGTTCCTTGGGAATCCGTCCGGTTAGGAAGTCGCTTTTCCAAACATGTTCCGACCTGACAGTCCGCTTGAACCAACCATTTACTTCCCCTATACATACAGTGTCTTAATGCGTTGTACACTTTGCCAAACTGCTCCAAAATTCTACAGAAACGTCGCTATTGTCTCCTGTTGGTCTGCCGCCTGTCACATCCATCAGATTGCGTAACGCCCCGACTGACTTCTTTACGATTGCCATAATGTTTTAATGTGGGGATGTTACTATCAGGAAGATCAGTTCCCTGAAAGTTACCTCAGAACGCTCGGAACCTACTGCTCCACCAAAATCTCAACGGGAAAGGCGGCAAGCATCCAGGCCAGTCAATCATTCAATCGATTCAGCAAAAGCTGACGAGTGTTCATGCACACCACAGAAGCATGACCGAATGTGATCAACGTTCAGGCGTTTCACACAGGCACGATCAACGTTGACGAGTGTTCACTGACGCCTATCAGACAGCCTGGATCAATGTCAGAAAGTCACCTTTAAATAGCGTGGGGCCGTGGTAACTTTTGCTCTCGCACTCGCTTGTTCCCTTCTGTGAGTCTTTTTTTACAAGGTGCACTTAATCAGAAGGAATTAGGCACTGGACACTCACAATCCAGTTACAAACGCGTGGAGCTTCAGTCGTCCCAGAATTTTCAATCCGTAAGCAAACCTACCTCTAGGCCTGAAGTGCAGAAACTGATTAGTCGTTCTGTTCAGCAAGGCCATCACTTTTGGAGACATATCAATCACAATCTTTCAAAGTTACCTCCTTGCCAAACATATGCATTTATCATGAGCGTCTACGGATGATTCAATCGGTTTTTTACGTATGTAACACCTTTCCGTACCTGGATAAGAGTTAATCAAGCGAAGTGTTGAATGCGATTGTACCGACACATGTATCACTGGCGACAGACTGCCCACCTGTAGCTCATGAGGTAGATGCCCATCCTTTCTGATGTCCTCAAGGCTTCTCCCTGTTTTCTGCTTTCGAACACACCCAGTTACGGTAAAGATGTGATTGCTTCCTTTTCAGAACTCGTCAGATGAGGGCAGCTGAGACAGAACACGTGCGTCTTTTGCTGTGAAAGACCACGTCGTTTCAGCGTGTGCATGCACACAACGAGAACAAAATTGGAAATTACCAAAGTAAACACGGTTTTAAATGAACTCTGCGCTGGAGATGACACGGGGTTAGGTTAATTGTCGAAATTACTCAGAAAATAGTGGTGAATTTGCTTAGATAACCCTCCAGTTCACATTCTGCACAATTTGTTTCAATCAGTTAATCGTGTGGTTGATGAAAGCCTAAAACAATGCCGTATGTTTTGAAATACTCAAGAATTCAATAGACTCAGTTTCTTGGATATTTCAAAACATACGGCATTGTTTTAGGCTTTCATCAACCACACGATTAACTGATTGAAACAAATTGTGCAGAATGTGAACTGGAGGGTTATCTAAGCAAATGTAGCTGCCGCAGTTTCGTTCACCGATGATTGGGGGGATAGGTAGCTGCGCATTGGAGGCGGGAGCTGATAAATTGGTGCATAAGTCCAGCACTGTCGGTAGGCTGTCAAGTGGGGGGATTGGGAAGGGAGCTATGCATTGAAGGCAATAGCTTGGATGCACGAGCGCCATTGAGGGCACGACTGGGCTATGTCTGACAGTCTCTAGCCATTGATGTGGACCGTCTCCGGGTCCCCATCAAGGAAGACGGCAACGACCAGCGCAGCTCAGTTTGCTGGTAATGGCTTTCATACTTTTCTGTCAAGTCACTGTTTGACCGCCTCTGGCTCTCTTCCACCCTTCACGTGGTTGTGCGGAAAGAGCCCTTCGAGGAAGTTGGTCGACTGGCATACGCAGCACGTGGCCAAGCCACAAAGCAAACGCATGCGTTCCAGTCCAAACGAGGCTTGCAAGACAAAGTGTCAAGCACCACGGGATAAATTAACACGGCTAAGGAAACCACGAATTCTAGTGAATCAAATTGTTTTTTTTCGACCATGGAGTAGTCATTAGACATTTTCAAAAGCTCACAAAAAGTCTCATTTGATGGAATGGTTTGAGGACACTGAAAATCGAGAACTGGGTGCGAAAAAGTTATAGGACCATTCAAAATCTTGATGCGAGAAAGCTTAATGGTTTTTTGATTTAAAACCTGTACAGATCTCGAGAAATACACTCATTTGCAAATCAATTTGGTTTTCACTGGAGACTCAACTGGATCTCTCGTTTATGATATTCTACAACTGAATGTGCTGCACACAGGCCGCCTCATGATTCAGTTGGCACGATATTCGACATATCGCAATATATTTTCATAGAGGAAACTACCCACAAGGTTGCTGACAACTCTTCGACAGCCCACGACCGGTTTCCACCTTCCAATTCGGGCTCATCAGGTAGGCGCAATCCTGAGTTTCCGTCAACTTTATGCTCTACTTGAGCCTGCGAAGATCAAANCAAATTGATTTGCAGATGAGTTTATTTGTTGAAACCTGCCCAATTTGGGTTCAAGTTGACGGAAACTCGGGGAGACCACGCCTACCTGATGAGCCCCAAGAAGAACCGGTCCTGGGCTATCGAATCGTTTTCAGCAACCTTGTGAGTAGTTTCCTTTCTTCCGAATATCTTTGGCTTCAATCGCTTTCAATTTTTCCCCCTGCGAGACCAACATGCATGTACGTGGCGCCTATGTTTCCTCTTTCTTTAGGTATCACATATGGGTAAAAATGACTGTATCCACTACCTCGTCGCCACCTCTCAGCCAATCATGTAATCCTGCTAGAGCTGTCATCGGGTTGATGCTATTTTTAGCAACCCCGTTCGTTGTGTCGTTATGCCAGTTGCTCATTGGTTTTCTGCAAACAGCCTCACATTGTACTAATACAACAACTTCAAAGCAAACTATTTGAGTCACCCAACGACATGCGTCAACAACGTTTGTAATTTCTCGCTTTATTCAAGGTAGCTTTGGTGGAACTGCCGTTCGCCTTCAAATCTCTCCTAGTATATGCGATCCGATATTTTCAAACCGATGTCAAATACGGACAAAATTCGGCAGAAGCTTTCAAAGCCACCCGAAAATCACATTAAAAATATTCGCTTCTTGAGTGTAGGTCGTAGGTGTTGCTAGTTTTAAGCCAGAATACCAGTGTAACGGTGGATACTACTGATGAGACATACGAGTAGTATGTTTTCTCGTAAATCCGCTTCGCGCCCCTTGAAAAGTGAGATCTATTACAAAATTTGTGAGGTCGTTTTGTAGCATTTACTTGCATTTGAGTAACAGTAAATGAATATCCAGGAAAGTTCAGGAAGACGCGTTCAAGGAGAAGATGGATATTCAATTTTTGTAAACAAGATGCATATGAGAGTTTTGCTTCCCTGTCCAATAGTCTGTAACTGGCCAGTTGATGTTTTCTAATAAACAACTCCTCAACAAAGGCTTTCTTCCTTTCACCAGTCACCCTGTCCGGAAACACAAAGAGAAAGGCAATAAATGGTCCCCGCTTGGTGATTCTAAGTTGGGTAGGAGTAAGTGGCTGGAATAACAAGGTTATCGTTGGCTAGACGACGAGGAGTGCTCACCACGATAGAGGTCTATCACCCTATACTGTTCTGTGATGGCATAGCAACATAACTGCATACTGATGGGTTCTCTCAGGAATCAGGCCGTATAAAGGGTTTAGTCGCCTTCAGGGGAGCAGTTTCCAGTAAAAGTTGGCTGCACAGTGACAGGAGCGATCTACCAGGAACTTACACTGATATGAAAGATCACTTAATGTCCAACTGCATCAGACAACATCGTTTGTTTAAACCAACAATGGTACATGAGTATTCCTCAATGGCCACCCGAATCGATTGATTACATTAGGATGGTTGAACCGTGACCGGACGCCATACTAAGTAACTGAAAGGTGATCATAAGCCCCATGGGTTTGAATTGACTGTCGTTGTAGGAGCCATCAATGGATCGACTTGCTGTTACAAATTAGCACGTCATTCGAAGGATTTGACTCTTGGGAAATATGTTTGTAGACGACGAAGCCCTTGAAACGGCAAAAACTGCCCAACATGAATTGAAATCGAGGAGTCTCTGGGAGGACGTATCGCCGGATTCGGACGCTCATTGGCTGAATGTGTTTCCTCTGGGACATGTTGGTGTCAACCCGCATCGCATCCCACACCCAAGTTTGGTATTACTACTCCACCTGTGCTAAGCAGTTTCGTTGAAGCGGTCCGGTGGACTGAGCGAGTTGTCATGCTCTTTTATTCATCCATTTCCACTTAAGAACAAGGAGGTGATGTTATTGAAGTGAGCTTCCAACAATTAAATTGTGTTTCAAACCTGTGCACTGCCAACCAGATGATTTGGAGTGATCTCATAACTTTGTCACCAACGTAAAATAAAATTCCATAAGTTCAGTTTGACTCGATCTTTTAAACTGAAATTTACCAGCATTTAGCCTGGTATTCAGGAAACATTTTCAGGCACGATCCCCGTGACTAGTAGTTACGTGTATTTATTGATCGTACTCACAATGTTTTCCAGTTTGATCACAGCGTGGGTTTAAGAATGGCAGTTTGCTTAATCGACTCTCACTTTTTCACGTCCTACGCAGCAATAAATTTTTGCACACAGCTGTGGTTGCAGGTGGGGAATGACGAGGCAATTATATGGTGATAATCACTGAGTGATGGCTTCAATGAATGCGATTGCTTGAGCTTGGTATCTGCGCCATCATTTGTGCAGCGTAGTTAAAAACCAGGTGTATTTAACAGAACATTTTATGACGAGATTCATCCCTCCGACACAATAAAATGACTGTACCTAGTCGAAACCTGATTATTGATGAGATGTCATGTTTGTCTTTGTCATGATTTTAGGCCCCGGCGCTTTTTTTCTGCATTAAAACTGGGAGTATAAAAGAGACGGCCATGCTAAACGCTTGATCAATTTGAACAAAATTCACTCCTACTCATGCTGGAGGTGTCCAGTCGCACCCTGTGAGACAGCAGACCGGTGAACCCTGACCGATAGCAAACGATTTGTCACCGTAACGATTACGTTCTGGAGTGGGTCGGTACCACAACAAATTTAAGAGCCAGGAAGTGCCATTTGTTGTTTCTTTGATGAGCATACTAGCGTGCTGATGCACGGCCTGTTCCCCCGCAAAACGCTTGGGTCGGCTTCTAAAAGCCAAGTCACCTGAGGTTTTGGTCCTGATTGATACGCAGGTACGCCTGGATGGGGTCCATCATGTGACATTTTATCCGTGTCAGAACATCAACCATAGTCTGCCCATCCCAATCAAACGAAGACACCGACCTCAAAGTCCTGTACTAACCGAGGGTTGAGCTTTCCGTAAGCCGGATCGCGCCCTTCAAACTTTTTGCAGTCCAATTCGGGGACTGTTCGAAACAGAGCCAAACTACACATGCTCAGCCTAAACTGCCAGAATCATCTGTGCGAGGGCCTTTGCATGGTTCTCATGGATTACCTGCCGATTGGTGCGCATCACGAGAAACATCTAACAGGTGAAAAGTACGTCCTCACCTGACCAAGCCTTCATGTTCTTCTTTGTTTCGCTCGTTCGATCGATACCCGAATACTGTTCAGCAGCACTGGTATTGTGGAGTCACGTTTTTTCTTCTGTGATTGTGTCGGCCACCTACACCCAGTCTGTCTGTTCCGCATTCGAAGCCCAGTATTGGCCAAATGCCGGTTGCTAATGGCGCTCCAGAACGCGTCAGAAATTCCAGAAAGTTATAGCCGCTTACGCTATATATACGAAGCGCTGTACAACTGTTCCTGATTTCGTTTTGGGCGTTAATAGACCTTGTGCACCTTTGGTGTTTGTTTTGACGTGAACGCTAGCTTGGGAGGCTCAGACCGACAACTAAGCTGAGGAAAATACCGTTACTACATCGAGGGTGCACCAACCTGATGAGCCCAAAAAGGGCGAAACCGGTCCTGGGCTGTTGAGGAATTTTCAGCAACTTTATGAGTAGTGTATTAAGTCTATACACGTATCGTGATATCTCGAATATCGTAACAACTAAAACATGAGGCAGCAGCACATTCATTTGCTTAAAAGCACCAGAAACGAGAGATCCAGTTGGGTTCCAGGTAAGTCTATCGTAAAACCAAATTTGTTTGCAAGTGAGTGTATTTCACTAGGCACAGCTTCCCCAATATAGGTTGTGGGTATCTCAGAATTGACAACTTCAGTTGAGCGAGAGTAACCTAACAGAATTCTGGTGTTAACCGTACTAACGTTTTTGAAGGTCCTTCAAATTACCGGTTGAAATCAAAGCCTAACTTGTGACTTGAACATCACTCAGCCCGCAACTTGTTAAGCGGACCTGCAGTGACCAGCAATAAACCCTTCATATGTGTTTTTTTCCAAAACACGTGACATATATCCACAACACTGACCAAGCCATAAACTCTTTCCAACCACACCTATGAACTCAGCTGAGTGACGAAAAAAGTATAATCGTTTATCAACAAGGTATTTGGTGTGGACATTAAATTTTGACGTTCGTCAACATTCCAACAGTGATTAGATCGTGAGAATAGTTGATACAGAAATCCATACACACTGTAAACTCACCAATGTTGGGGTGACTGAGTGTTTTCATGACACGCACTTCTCGTGCAAGCTGAAAAGAACAAGAGTGATTTGGCTAACTGTAAGAACGACCTCATTGATCGGTCGCTACAAACAATCACCACGTTTTAAGGCAGACTGATGGACCAATTATTCGTATGAGCACGTTAGGGGTCGTTTTCACAGCAGTCTGGTTTTAGTCTCAGCTATCCTGCTCACGGTGTTCGAGCGCTTGCATGTCTTATTATCAGTGGAAATAAATCAAAAGATGTGGAATTCGTTTCACCACACTTCCACTTTCACTCTGGTGCTCGCCGGTACGCTGCGTAAAAACGATTGTGTGGGGCACGAAAACGGCTTGTGTTCCGAAACTTTTTGGATGTCTTCTGGGATCTGACATTCCATTACTGCGAATCTAATCGATGTATCATGACTTCAGGCACCGTTATATTCTTTTGTAGACTTCAGGCTTATCAAAGAGCTCAGACAGGGTGAAAGAAAACACTGCAAAGTAGTAATGCTTGGACGGATTAACAGTGGTCTTATTGTCACACCAGGACTTTGACGAAACACAAGAGTATCAGTGGTCAGTATTCATCCAATCATGCACAGGCAACGTCCCCCTGAATAGATGTTTGTAGGCCAAGGTCACCATCGACCTGAGCAACGACCAATAACACTCGTGTGTCCAGTAACCCCTGGTGTTCTGATTGGATAAACTGGAAATCTTGGGAGATGGTGTGGGTTTTTACGATGAGTCCAACTATGGAACTCGAAGAAGCTGATTATATTAAATATGAGTAAAGATTAGCCCGATCTTGAGTGAGGTGTTTGTTACTATACCCCAGACCACAGCAGTTTCAACAAAGTACACACTAACCAATACAGGCGTGAAGGCTACTCGATAGATTTCATATGACTGTACAAGTTCCTTTGAAAAGGTTATAAATGAAAATATCATATATCACATCAATTTAATCTCGTTCTAAACTAGTGAAGCACTTGATCATGTTGGAGATTTGTGTTCCGAAAACTCAGGAGTGACCAAGTCTATTGAAGTTCCCGCAGTCCTTCTAGCAGGACCATCTTGGAGGTCTTCTTGCAAAGCCCCACGACCAACCTCGTTTGACCTGACATGATGTGCGAACCCACCCCCATATAAGCACACCCTTCAGGAGGGGCCATTCGCTTGCTTTCCCTATAAAAATGGAAACTGGTACTCACCTTTACCCGGCAACTTTCGTTTAGTGTGGCTTTATCGATCATTTTGATGGCTACCTGGAAAAAAGGAGGAAAGCATTTTGACGTAACACACTACTGGTGAAAGGAAGAAGGCCTTGGCTGTGTAGTTATTTATTAGGAAGCGCCAACCGACCGGTTACAGACTATTGAACAGGGGAGCAATACTCTCATTTGCATCTTATTTACAAAACTGGATATCCCTCTTCTCCTGAACGCGTCTTCTTGAACTTTCCTGGATGTTCATTGACTCCAGTCATTCATTGCTCAAATCCAAACAAATGTTACAAAGCGAATCCACAAATTCCCCTTTTCAAGAGACGCAAAGCTAAATTCCAAGAACAACACATACTACTCGCATGCCTCCCCATCAGCAGTATCACCGTTACGCTGGTAGGCAGATGAAAAAAAACTGAACCTCTTGGAAATGCCTCGTGAAAGCAAGTTGGGAAATGAAACCTAAATCTCATTCGAAGAAAATAGACTGTGAATTTTTTTCGGATGCAGTTTACATCGTGCGAGTGAAGGTAACATTACTGTGGCTCATCAAGTGACTGTGATAAAACGGTGATAAGTCCAAGCATACCGAGTGGACGGTGATGACGATCTTACATCTTATGTTTTCGCTTTCTAAGCTAAGAGCATATGTAGCACACTCTAGATTCACGCATAAGTTTCGTTGCGCAGCTTCAACCGAGCCAAGTACGGGCGGGTAACTAGGCCTATTGATTTTTGAATTCAAACCCTGGACAGTGCGTTCAAACTACACAATCCAATTGGTCGATTACACGAAACTATGGCCGTTTTATGCAGACCTCGGGAGTATTGCCGACTATGTTTAGGAGACTTCAGTTACCGAGCACTTCATAACAGTGACTTCAAGTACCGCACCGCAGAACTCAGCCCTTGTGCGAAACGTGAGGGGGTCTGTGCATGTGACTTTGACCCTTTTGTTCCGCCTGAATGATGTACTATTCCCTGATCGAATGGATTGTATCGATACACACCAGAATCTTGGTTGATATCGCCTTCACGGTGTTCGAGATGGGAAGTACCCCATGACGAGAATTACTGTGAAACAAAAAAGCCAGGTTTCGAATCCAAGAAAGTACGTCCAAATAGCCTGACAAACTATATAACCTCATTTAAAGACAGTTTTCCAAATCTGTAGAAATGATGCTCATCGATCGATATATGCCCTGGAGAAGCAGTATTAAGTAGGTTTCATATCAGTCTAAACTAAGCCCACACATGCACCGCCAATGTGCCAGAAGTCCGTCGCGATCAACCTAAGGCGACGCAACAATGAAGAGTGAGGATAGGTCATCTGGTTGGCATTGAAAAATACATTAACCTGTCGGGACACAACAGAATAAAACCTTACACTCAACTACACATCACAAGAAACTTGTTCAACTTAACGACTTTTGGTCGAAAGGTAAAATTCCCACAAGAAAACAGTCTCATAATTTACAGGAGTATTAGTTTGACCAACTGGCACAGAAGATATCGATTTGAGTCAGTGTGCTGGCACGGAACGTCGTCTGAGTGGATAAATATCGCTGGTTAAAAGTCTTCCAGACCAGTTCTCGGTTGATGAATGTTCGCTAAGGTAGGTCTTGCTCATTGAAACTCCGCACTACCTTATACCACCGTCTGAGGTCAGTTTTTTTTCACATTCATGCACCTGCATCTTTGAGCTTCAACCATCCTCAATTCGGCGACTTTTTTCCTGCCCAGAACTTCAACAAACCGCTGGTTAGTTGACGCGCTACACCACCGGTGCTCCGTAACTTTCGTGCAGCAAATGTGTGGAGTGTGCTCCACACACTTACAAATCAAGCAGGTTACTTTTCTGAGTCGTACGCTGAGCCATACTCGAGTGAGCTGAGGTTCCGAAACAAAGGGCACGACCACGGCGGGCCTTGGTCCGTAAGATCAATATTGGTGCAAACGGACACCAGTGCCAAGGTCCCAAAGTCCTATATTAGCTTATCAGGCCTTCGAGACTTAGCTATTGTCATTGCGACCCTCCCGCGCAGCAGTGACCTTGGCTAACGGTGTTGCCGGGGCCCTCAGATCAAGGGCTTGTGAGAATAGCGCAGTGGCCCGATGGTTCCCGGGCTCGCGGATCACATCGAAAGACCTGCTCACCAAAAATACGGAAACAGAAGTTGACTGTGCACAAGACATTTGAGGGGAAAGTGAACTGTCTGAACAATCCACGACATAGAACTCTGTTAGCACACTTTAGCAGCACTCTGCTCTTGATCACGTCCTAATGATCACACTCACTGTACAAACTAACCTGGTCGCAACCAGCCACTTAAAACTTACAGATAGCTTCAAGCTGCAGTGGGGCTACCTCAGTGGGGAGCCCTGGCAGGCTCGTCAAGCGGCCCACACAAACAAGATGGTGACCGTGTTGTCGTTCCAGGAGCTGGGCAAACCAGTCAGACCTCTTAGGTGTGAATATGTTTGCACACTCAGACGTGGTGAGTCTGACGCACCTAGTGTGTGCCTGTGAACTGGTGGTAAACATTAGCTAATATACACTCATTTGCAAACTAATTTGGTTTTTCGAGAGACCCACCTGTTAACCCAGCTAAATCTCTTGTTTGTGATGCTCTCAGAGAACTGAATGTGTTGCACCAGGCCGCCTCATGTTTCAGTTGCTATGATATTCGAGATATCGCGATACATGTATTTCTTTGTAATGTACTACTCATAAGGTTGCTGAAAATCCGTGCAGCACATTTAGTTGCCTAAATACATCACAAACGAGCGATTCAGCTGGGTTCCAGGTGAGTCTCTCGAAAAAGCCAAATTAGTTTGCAAATGAGTGTATATTCGCTAATTTCGTGTAATTTGGTTTCAAGTAGAACATAAGGTTGACGAAACCCGGGGACTGCGCCTACCTGATGAGCCCCAAGGAGGGTGTAACCGGTCGTCGGCTGTCGACGGATTTTCAGCAACCTTATGAGCAGTATATCACAAATATATGGTGGCCTCAAACTTCAGACTTCTAGGGTTCGGATCCCGACACAGTAAAATGTATCCAAATCTCATGAGTTCTAGTAGAAACGAAACTTTAATCTAGTGCATTTTTCTTTGTAATTGCTGTATCAGAGAGAGATTAGAACTATCCAGATGATAGCGATGTGTATATCAGTTCTACATATCCTGTGGAAACCTAAAGCCACACAATAATTAAGTCAGAAAGGTCATTCACCACTGCATCGCTACCGCATAAACCTCAAGTGCTCAATGGTTCTAGAACGAATGAAAAACGTTAAAAACCGAGAGCTTTCTCAGTAGGCGGGCGGGCCTTTTGGTCAGTGACTTCTCTCCATAAACCATGAAATAAGGTTCAGTTCCTTTATCTTGTGTACATCCCACGGATTTCAAGAGCCGTGCTAGTATCCGGTTGCTCGGAGAATCACTTCGGATAAAGTCAAGACTATGGAACGGCGACTGCAGTATACAAGTGAAGCTGTAGAGAAATTATACCAACTATTCTTGTTAATGTGTTGGAATCTTCGTAGCTCGGAAGCGTTGACTGGCTTTTGACCAGGCGGAAGGTGATCTTAGCAATGGGCTTATAGCGTTTTGTCACCATCGAACAACCTTTTCGGTGAGCAGCTGGGTGGGCATCTCCTCCAGTTCTGTTTGCATTTATACAGTTTTTAAAGAGAATGAGATACCTCTAACCCGATTGGCTGTTGGAAGCCTCCAAAGGTACGGCATACTCACATATCACTAGCTCGTTCAGTAGTTTTGTTGCCTTGTTCCGATTGGCTCGTTGGTGTCTGTTATTTTTGCGTTCAGGTCCGCCTTCAAATTTGATTGGTCATTTGCATGCCCCTATTTTCGGTATATTTCATCCTCCTGTTTGGTTGGTCTATTCTCAAATTTTGAAACAAACCAGTCACATCCAAGAGCAGACAGGCCAAAACGGGAATTCATTGGAGAGAAGTTGTGTAGAGAACCAATTAGGCATAAGGAAAGCAACCACAAGTTGAAAATGGACTACTAGGATGAAGGTTGAAATCTGTTGAATATTAGACGGGAAACGAGCAGCAAATCAGCAAGAAAGACACACACTAAGATGCGCAACAAATCACACATGAAATGATCACAAACCAACTAACAAACCAATGATATCCAACGGGCCAATAAAATACCGAGAAGAGCGACCACAGCACAAGGCAGATAGCTAACGGGCCAATCAAATGCAAAGTTAGACAATATGTCAACAGCCAGTCACTAATTAGTCTTCAGACATTCTTTAAAACTATAAAACCGCAATCACGAGGGGAAGATCTGCACACCCAGTCTCGAGTGGTGGCTGATGGTCTGTAAGTCAGTGACAAATCTCGGATGACATAACAACTGCCACCTGATCAATTACCAATAGAATTCAAAAGTGTTTTGACATCCTGAAAAGAAGCCCAATCATGCTGAAAGCCTGAAAAAGATGAAGCAATGAACTACACGAGGGCCTCTAAAGGACAGCTCACGGGAGATGAAATTGGTCCACTGACGATTCAGTGTAATAGGAACGACATTGGCCGTTCATATACGAAACAAATCGACGTTACTACGATAGCTCTAAACAAAATAAATATGCCAAATTAGTCCGGTGATTAACCAACTGCATGCATAGAAGTCAAGCAACTAAACAGCTCGGCAGCTACCTGTAAAAATTCGACTATGTAATCGCGTATTTTGGTCTGCCTCCTTGTGGCTCCATATCCGCAGTCGAATTCAGTGACGACATTGTGATGTGTCATGCGCCGGGGGCTTTTGAAGTTTGATGGAATAGTCCTGCCACTCGACTTCTCCTGTCTAGGCTGGGGCGACCTGGCAGTATCCCAGTCCTCATGCTTCCCTCGTGCGGCATGGCAGCTAGGCACCGGAAGGGTGCTAAAGCTGAACGATTTTTAAAAAATTTTTTATATACCCCCATGGATAGAACAGTTGGTTCTTGAAAGCAAGTTTAACAACTGGTTCGTCCCAATTCTCTGGAACACGTAGGAATATTGGTATCTGGGGCCAAACTATGCACACCAACCTGCAAGCTAAAGAGTTCCCAGAATGATTACTTTATTTAAAGCTGCGTAGTACGTTCTTCGGGTCGATATCCCACTGGCTAGAGGAGATATGACCCAAGAAAGATTAGTGTACGCTTGCAAGGGTCTCACAGTTTAGAGTTGATCCTGAGTTCCTACCGTCCGTTCGGTGTTCAAACCTAACAGCACTGACTACTAAAAACAACCGGTTACTTTTGATTTGGATTTTTCCAAAATTAGTGTCCAAGCTAACAGTCACGTAGGAATAGAGTTTCTACACTCGTGGTTTATTTTGGATTCGAACGTTTAAATTTTTATTTGAACAGTACCCTTAGGTAAAAAAGAGAGATTAGGTGCTCTTGATTGGTTGTTCTTGTGATCAGGGAATTACTTATGTAAAGTCGCAAAGCTAAACGATATGAGACCAGAATTGATGTATACAGTGACACTTACCTCTCTTCCTGTTGTCAGGTGAACGGCAAGCTTCACTTGTGCAAAATTTCCGCGTCCCAGCGTTCGAATTATGCTGTACTTTCCGACGTTCAGAGACTGAATGCTATGTTTCGCTTGTGCAGGTGGGGAAGTGGGAACGGATATGTACCGAGCGCGACTACGCCGCTGTTTCAAGCTGGTCTTCGAGGTTGAATCGGATTTATTCACCGGAGTCGTTGGCCCGTTTTTAATGGGCGTACTCTCGCGTTTCACCGGTTTGAAAGCCTGACTTCTTTTGTGACCTGAAGACACGAAACGAAGGACAATTTGCTTAGGAAGTTTGACTTACCGTTGTATCCGTTGTTCATTGTGGTCAGCATCGGGGAGATCTTCCCGGACCGCAGCGTGTCCATAGCCATGTTGGTCTGTCGAAGCAGATGCAAGGTAAGGATACTGTTACTCAGGACAATTGAAGAATACTTCAGAGCTCTCAACTGCAGGACCAAAAGTAATGCCTCACCCTTATGACAGCATCGATCAACGTCTGGTACCTGGCGTAAGCACTCTGAACCAAGCTGCGCTTCTATCCAGGCTATATCAGCCTTTTTAATCACCTGTGGGTTATGGCTAACCAGCATGGGAGTGTACACAATCGATTGCAACTGACCGAGTAGCTGAATCAACCAAAACGGCGGACAAGAACAGTAAATCAACAAGCTAATCAACCAACCTAGAATCCAAAGAACCAGCCAGCTTTCTGAGTAAACAGTCAACCAAATAACCAACCAACGACCCACTAGTTAGATGTTAGAATCGTTCATATCAACTTCACATCTCGGAGACGAAGTATGAAATGCGTAGAAAAGCCTGGACACACATCTAATCTGATCGATTTATTACTTATTTCGGTCACACATGCCCGTTCATACTGTCGTGTTTATTGCTTTTTAATCGTGAACTGAGCATAACCTCATGTATAGTGCTTTAGTCGTGACTTAAATTGAACGCATCACAATAGTTTTGTTTGAATAAACTGACCAACCTGGAATGAGTGAGTGAGTGAGTCCACCGACCGTCGTCAGATTTCGCTGCAACTTAAGGTCAAAATCGATGTTTTTGATTGGCTAGCTCAAACGTATCTAAAAGCTGCAGGCTAAGGCATGTCTTGCTAAATCCACGTAGATTCGTATCCACAACTGGCCGCGTCGTGCAGCAAAACGCTGTTTGCGTGCGAAATACCCAAATTTGTGCTTACACTAGAAGGGACCATCTCACCTACACAGCAACGCGTTAATTGTCTCACGTGACAGGGACAAAATGTGCGCATGATTCGGTGGTATGTTGAGCCACACGATGTCACGTGATCGTTCGCTTTTACCACGCAAAAGATGATCAGGCAGTGAGGAACCACAAAATAGATCTGGTGATACACACTCGTTGATCTCCCAGTTTGGACTGAATTTGTTGCTTTTTGCGGCACTTCCACAAAGGACAGAAAGTACCAAAAAGCTTCGGGTTCGTTACATTGTACTACCTCTCTTAACTCGGTCAAAAGAAAATCTACAATAGTCTTAGAATCTGCCTAAGCTCACTCTGAATTTAAGAAGACATCTTTTTCGATACGAATGGTGAAAATAATTAGTGTGGAAGAGACCATAACATGTTCGATCATTGTCTTCAGTGTATCTTTAAGGTTAGTGGGATGTGAGAACGATGACAAGATGAAGTGCAGGCGTCTCTCGGAAACTGCCAAGCAGCCAAAGGTATACCTCAACAACCAGATCATGTGCACTTCATTTAACTTTCGGTACACATTGGAAGATGTGCCAACTTTTCGACTAACATGGTTTTACGTAAGCACGCAGTGCTTAAGAGCACTGCCCGTGTACCCTCAGTAAACCTGAGTTGATGCGCCAAAGGTTCCTTGGCCCTATGAAAGCACCAGTGGGATCAGAACATGAGGAGGCCATATCAGATTGTCAGATTTCCTGTCAGCCAGAACAGTTACGCCAAGAGCTACTAAAATCGATTCTTTTGTGGACTTATCACCAGCTCAGAACAGTGGCCAAAGGGAATATTTCATACATGGTGTGCGACCGAATGCGATGGAATTCACTGATTGTTCACAAGTTAACTCATCCTTGTCCAAATGGGAGATTTCTGATTCCGAGTGTGTGCAATTTGAGATAGCTTTGCTGTCAAGGTGCGGAATACCACGGAGACCAATCTAAACTGAACTTGAAAAATGACCCCATTCGGGGCCCTGGGATGTCCTTATTGAGCCTGGAGACCGAAGAGGTGACAACGTTGACTAGCATTTACGCGACCCGGGTTCGAACCCAACCTTCAAACTGCCTGCCATTCGCATCCCCGATGAACTGTGTGTATCAGAAATAATGACGCAAAAAGCATATTTTTCCTTGACTCTAAAGGCTAGCGTTTTCGCTTACTTCTCGCTAAATTGTGCAGTGTTTTACCCTTGAGTTTTGTCGAATATACTAATATCAACAAAAGTCCATCAGAGTTATAAGATAGACCATTACGTTCTATATGTTTACGATCATCTGGTTGTGCCGGGCGAGATGGCTCAGTGGTTAGTGCGCGAATCTACTGACTGGAAGGTCCATGGTTCGAACTCGACCTCAGCATCTCGACTTCCCCTGTATAGGCTTGGCCAACCTGCCCGTATCCCAGCCCTCGTGCTTCCTCCCGGTGGCATGGCAGCTAGGCACCGAAAAGGTGCTACAACTGAACGATATGTTTGTGCCAGGAGGTGGGACACTCACCCGAGAGCAAGATATTGGCCTACTGGTTTGTGCAGTATGATCGAAGCACTATCATTTCCAACTGTCACATTCTACACTTGTTGTATCGTGGATGGCCGTCTATTGGTTACGCCTGCACTGAGCCTGCCAGACTATGCGATAAGGAGAAGACAGAGAACTCGGGACACGGCTGTATTGTCAGGACAAAGCATACAGAGCTTCTGCACAAATATATTGGATGACTAAATGGCCAAATATGGTCGTTCACTTGTTCGTTCTGTACAGCCAACGGTGGAGTTCCGGTCGTGAGCATCTTCAGCCCCACTCCACTGGTCGTATGTTGCTAAGCCGTGTATGGTGCACTCTACCAATGCACCTGCTTTCCGAACGTGTCGTACCGATGGTACCTTGAGGATGCGTCACTCTCTGCACATTTGCTTTTTCCATGTCTGGGAGCGTCCTGACAATACTCGGTTTTCGTTGGGAAACGGAGCTCCGAAGTAGGCCTAGGTCATGATTTTGTCGTGTGATCCAACTTTGTTGTGTTTACAAACCATAGAAGTGGAACTTCAAGCAACAAAACGCCTTCACCATGAAGTGTTCCTCCTATTTAATATATCACCAATAGCTTACCCAACCAGGTGGACAGTCCACAACGCACGCAAATCAACTCCTGTCATTTGTGATTCCAAAAGAAACCATCTTCGTTTGCGTTTTTCATGCGTTCAGGTGAGTCAAGAGGGACCACTTACTCATGCACTTCAAACTCAGTGGCCTACGCCTAGAAAGCCTGACAGATTAGAAGTCAATAAACCTACTCTGGCTGGGAACATTCCAACTTGTTTCGAAAATGTGTTATATACCCGTTAGCCATATCTTTGAGTGTATGCAACCAACGAGGACTTTCGTAAATACTTGGTTTTCTAAGTGCCCTACTCGTAAACAATCGCCCATAACAATGTTTGACGCTCCAAATTTTCAAGCAAGACATCCCCATGGGCATCACCGAAGCTGACAACGACTCGCATATTGTCCCTCCATTGAATGCATGAACTTGTTGTATTGCACATATGCGAGCATCACGGAGTGGTAATCACTACCACAAACAGCATTGGTCGAATCGGTGAGCGTTTAGCATATCGAGTTCAAATCGCGGACAGTTATCGATCCGATGCGGCGAACCTCGTCCGCATACAGCCTGATTCCTAATCACATCAAAACTACCTAGAACAGTCGCTTGACTGATGTGTTGGAAATGCGAAGTGCTCAAGTGAACGAGAGCAGGCAAAATAGGGAAACAAGTGGGGCTTGCATCTTCATTGTATTTCGCAGTGCACTATGTCGCACTAATGAAGATGATGAAAACGACAGCAGTTTTCCGGTGAGTTCCAAGTGGGACATAAGGTTGACGGAAACTCGGGGACTGCGCCTACCTGATGAGCCCAGAGAAGGGCGAAACCGGTTGTGGACTGTCGACGAATTTTCAGCAACCTTGTGAGTAGTGTATTACGTCAATGACAATTGCTGAAAACGACATTCTGTGAAGCAGTCGTGACACGAAGCCGAGCATGTCTGTTGGGGGTGAATATACCAAATGAAAGAATTGTAGGCTGCTCACATTTTTTATATTGATCCAAGTCAGACGTATCTCTGGACGAGCAAATCACGAGTGCCTTAAAATATGGGAGGACGCATAGGCAAACTAGCCATTGTTCAGTGGTGCTCAATGAGCGATAGATGACCGACAATCATATAAAACGGTTTTGCGATGCCCTATCGATTGATGGTTACTTGATACCATAGACTCATGCGGTAAACACTGGTTGACTATGTAGCTACCCAGTCACCCACACACTTGACTGTTCAGCTCACAGTCGCTCACTGGATCACGAGACTTGCCTTTTTTCACACTCGCAAACCACGTCACATTAAGCTGACTCATCGGACATCGATTGTCTGCACTGCCTAGTGAGCGTAGCAACAACTCGTGTGCTGTCACACCCACGTACACGCAAACGGACCTACTTATAGGGAAACCGAACACAGTCAGGGCACACAGACTCGCGCGCGCGCAGGGGGCAAGGAGTCAGCCAAACACTCCAAGTCCACGGACAATGATGGAACATGTGTAGCAGCCGAACTGCGGAGAAAACACGTTCCCGCCGTCCGGACTTTCACCAAGGGACTCTTGCACACGATAAGTTCCCTTTTGACTTGCTCCACATTTCATATTGCCTTTATTTTATACATACTGCAAATCGCTTCTGTAAACTACTGTCAACCACAGTGGAACCTTTTATTAGTACATACACCTGATTTGTATTATGGCCATCAACATCAGTGCACTAATAACTAAAAGCTATCAAACCATGACTGTAAAATCTTATAAATGCTTGGCATTTTTGGTGAGGTTTCTCCTAAAAAGAGGCCAGCCAGCAAGACATTTCAACCGAGCATTCTCTGGGACCATCAGAAAATATCACAATACCATCACTGAAATCTTTGTTCCTTAGAAGTATCTCCTCGGCCCGAACGGACAACACGTTACCCTCACTGAATCTAGACTGATATTCATAAAGTGCGTGCACCAAATTACTGACTGTACTGTTTGCTTAGCAAACTAATGATGTTTTCGGTGCTTTTCTGGGATCATCGATGTGCAGGCGGAACACCGGTCGTCCCCGGACGAAACGACCTCAGATCGCAGCCATCTGTAAAATGGCTCATCGGTTAAAACAAACGTCAGAGAAAATTTGGGATGGAGACGGTCGAACGAATTTGCTAAAATCTAAGCGTATACCGAGTTTATTCGTAATGCACTACTCATAAGGTTGCTGAAAACTCTTCGACAGCCCACGACTGGTTTCGCCCTTGTTGGGGCTCATCAGGTAGGCACAATCTCCGAGTTCCCGTCAACCTTGTATCCGAATTGAATCCCAGTTGCTGGAAATTAGCGAAATACACTCATTTTCCAACAAATTTGGAGAGAGACTCACTTGGAACCCAGCCTAATCTCTCGTTTATGGTGTTTCCAAGCGCGTGCACTCCATAACCAATCAACAATTAGGTAATTTTTATGGACTGCGAAGGAGGTTCACTCAAGTTTTTCAGCTAAGGAACCGTGTACCGAAATGTAGTGCTTCTAGCGGTTACAGCATTGTTTACCGAGATTAGGATTGTAATGCGATCAGGCTCATGTGTCAGAAGCAATGGACCAATTAGTTCATATTGATGTCGAATAGTTCTCTTTGTTCGGGATGGCATGAATTGTGAGCTACGCCGTAAAGGCGACATCGCCATTGACTGTGCGATGCTCCCGTATCCGTCAGAATCACCAAACATTGGTCTGTCTCGTCGCTCTGTCTCCGTCCGGGAAGACGGCAGTTATCAGTGCGATTAAGTTGACCGGCTTTCATGCTTCGTTGTAGAATCATGGATTGTCCGCCTCTGAATCGTTTCCATCCGACAAAGGCTAGGCGAATAGAGAGCTCTACGAGGTGAACCGTCCTCTGGTATCCAAAGGCCCAAACAGCGTAACCTGTGGAGTCTGACTAGGTGAACCGTCGAGGAAGAGTGAACTCTCCCAAAAACCATCTGGCCTGCCTTAGCATTACTGATTTTGCGATCCCTACAGAATCGCTTCAGATGCACGTAAGGCCAAACACAAAAGCGAACACGTCTCTGATCCGTGGCACTGCACACACCACCTAGGACAGTCAAACTGATATTACATAGGTGCCACAAGCGTCGCAGATTAGCAAACACTGCCCTGGCCTTCCCAATTCGGAAAGCCACCTTGTTTTTCGCTGTCAAACGAGATGTCTGCAGCTACCCAGATAGATAAACTTCTCGACCACGTCGATTAATTCACCTGCAAGTAGTATGCTTGGGTTTGATCCCACGCAATCTTGCAGGTGTCTAACGCGCGCACTGACCTGCACAGCAGAATTGTTTCTGAGTAGTTAAAAGGGTAAGACCCAAGAAGAGCAGTATGTTTGGTGTACTTAATGTCCTTGGGTGAACGTCCCGGAATACTCAAGCAGCACATCGATCATGAAGTTAGAGAGGAGGGACGACAGTGGACATCCACGCCTGAAACCACTGGATGGGGGTGGAATCAGGAGGAGATTTGCCGGGGACACGTAAGCGTCTACGGGAAGAGGCATATACAGTCATTGTAAGGAACGAGAATTTAGAAGGGATACCGCCAGGGTTTCTGATAATCAACGGAGTCAAAAGCAGAATCGAGGTCGAGAAAGACGGCCATACTTTGTCATCGGAAGTAGTACACAAGTTCAAGATGCAAAATGAAGATATGATCCATGCAATCCCGGTCAGGGCAAAACCAAGTTGGATTCTTGGAAATCCAACTCCCCCGATGACGGATCAACCTGCGTAGGTTGATGCCAGAGCACACCTTGGATGCTCTAGTCACTAGGCTAATACCCCAAGGGTTTTATCTTCACGTTCTTGTACTCCTTTTGAACACGGAATCACCGTTGAGGCGCTCCACTCCATCAGCCTTCTTTCTCCAATTCAGATATCTTGGATTAGGGCTGTCAGTTTAACCACGACGGAATCGTCACCTTCTCTGAAGGGTGCGCTGAAGCAATTAAATTACTTCCTCCTCGCGAAGGAGGATGCATGCCGAACACGCGCAGTGAATATTCCTCTATGGAGGGCACAATCTGTCCAAGTCTCCGTCATCGGCCCCGCCACCTATCGTCTGCCCGTAGTCTAGTGAGATAAACCAAGGCTTGTCTCGAATTGTGAGAGGAGCCATTGAAAGAAACTCGGGAATTAAAATAGGTTTCCCAAGAAAGCAATCATTGAATAAAAAGAGCATCAGCATTTGACCTCATTTTGCCATCTTGTGAAACAACCAACGCTCTAGTTGGCCACAAAACCGTCTCTGTCTATCGGTACAAAACGGGAATCGAGTCGAATCGAGTTACACGGGTTACGGCATATTCAGATGGTGACGTTGGGGTGGCTTTCATCATTCAGTTGTTGTGGGCCTGTTTGCGCTATCTGTTGGCTCACCGTTATTGATGTAGATGACCTTGAAGACACTAAGCGGGCATGCAGTCATGCCATGAGCACTTTTACTTGTACGACCTCTACGACAAGCTGCAGAGAAGATTTCGAAATCAATACCAGTGAACGACGTCTGGCAAATTGCAGACAGTTCCACAGTCATTACTGCTCCGAGGCATTGTGAGTATGTACCCGTATGAAGCCTACTTCAACCGGCTCCAGAAAGTAGGAATTTCGAATGGAGCTGTAACAGTGCAAGAGTACTCAATGCCGTCACTTAAGGTCCAATAGTTTCAGATTGAATAAATTTGTTTGAGGATAAAAAAAAACAGAACAAATAAGTTTGGGAAGACACAGTTTTGAAATCTCTTCCTGGAAGGGAACGGTTCAAAGACATTCGGGTTGACACTGTGACTAAAGTATGATTTGTCTAGCCATTCTTGTCATTTCTGGCTTCAAGGAAGGATTCTTTTGAAATATGATACCTGTCTACCGGATTTCAAACGACCCTTCCCTAGCATAATCGCGTGTCTGTGGATGGCACTGTCGGATCCTGTTTGTCAATCCTTCTGGAATAGGAGCAACTATTCAAATGCGACAGCAATGATTCCTTTGCGGACTCGTAACAGCAAGTTCTGCCTCCCACAACAGTATGAGAGAGGTTACGAACTACATGAGTTGTGTATCACATACAGTTGACTTAAAAAGTAGAATTTCAGATATTGCTCTGCATGAGAAAACAAAAGATTTCAGCGCTAACCATTCGACCCTAGAGAATTTGACGGTTACGTTCTCATAAGGCGGAAGCATTCTAGTCTAGCATATGGCTGGCAAAGTACATAAACACCTAAGTGACCTTTTTTCATGAAGAAAACTACTCACAAGGTTGCTGAAAACTCTTCGACAGCCCACGACCAAGAGATTCGGTTGAGTCTCTCGTGAAAACCAAATTGATTTGCAAATGAGTGTATTTCTCGAAAACAGTCCAATCTGGGTTCGAGTAGAAAATAAAGTTGACGGAAACTCGGGGACTGCGCCTACCTGATGAACCCGAACTGGAAGGTGGAAACCGGTCGTGGGCTGTCGAAGAGTTTTCAGCAACCTTGTGAGTAGTTTCCTTTATGAAAATATACTGCGATATCTCGAATATCGTGCCAACTGAATCATGAGGCGGCCTGTGTGCAGCACATTCAGTTGTAGAATATCATAAACGAGAGATTCAATTGAGTCTCCAGTGAAAACCAAATTGATTTGCTAATTAGTATATTTCTCGAAAGCTAAGGAACCTGTTGGGAATGATGATTGTCTCGTGTCTGGAATATCGCACTGTAACGTCAGCTTTAGATGTGATCGACAGAAGTAGATGAATTCCATTCTTTTCCGAATAAAAAATCTAGAACTCTTGTTAACTGATCGCTTATGATCGCAATGCAGTAGGTCGCTTAACGTGATTTCACAGAAGGGCCTTTTTGAGGAGATCCGCTTGTTCACGCTAACAGTATGGGCGTTGTGGATTCCATTGCTGAATAGCTACCCGACAACTTCCCTCAAGCGTGCGCAAAATCCACTTGCTGAGGCGTGATGAAGCAGGTGCGTTGGTGGTAGTACCCACTCCCTGCGTGTTAGACGTCATAGCTTTGACACCCCGGAAAGGACATCATGCGACCTCTTTCAAGGACAGCTCCAGAAGGCCGTTCCAAAGTCGAAGCGGGAAAACGCGGTGCTTTGAAGCTCAACCAACCAACCGAAACTGTGATTGGCCCATTTTCTAAATGGATTTTTTCTGGTTTTCAGCCCGTGGCAGCTTTTAGTCACTGCTCTAATGGCCGGTTGAAAATACTACTTAAGTAGATCGACACACGTCATCCAATCGTACCAACTCGATTAAGATCCCTGGTGCGGTTTTTAGGGTATCACAAACGCCTGACTTTCGGAAGCACACTGCGCACAGCAGTAGAACGCAGATAAATATGAAGAGTGATGGCCGAAGACACTGGGTTTTATTGACATCTCAAACTATGGTTGTTTTGTCCTCAANTTTTAGGGGGTCACAAACGCCTGACTTTCGGAAGCACACTGCGCACAGCAGTAGAACGCAGATAAATATTGAAGAGTGAGACCGAAGACACTGGGTTTTACTGACATCTCAAACTATGGTTGTTTTGTCCTCAATGACAGGCGATAAAAAACTGTCAGAACTCATTTCGAAAAACTTTGGTGACAATTGGTAGATTTATTGCTGGGCAACGTTTCGCTTTTGACACAAAAGCTTCGTCAGGACAAGTGACTAGGTTCCGAGGTCGGTCGAGATTTAAGGCGGAAGGAGAACCAATTAGCTAAGTCAAGCTAAATCTCTGTTGGGTGTCGGCCGAGGGATTTT
>NW_008752143.1:32185-58212 GCF_000715545.1 Opisthorchis viverrini | reverse complement strand
CTCGCGAAATGTGCCCTAACTTTTAAGCAGCTTGCGAGCCATAAAAACAACCTTGTTAGTGAGTCTAACTCGACATCATTGATTTTCGAAAAATTTTGGTGACGATTGGTGGATTTATTGCTGCGCAACGTTTCGCTTTCGACACAAAAGCTTCGCGAGGCCAAGTGACCAGGTTCCGAGGTTGGTCGAGATTTAAGGCGGAAGGAGAACCAATCAGGTAAGTCAAGCTAAATCTCTGTTCTTTGTCGACCGAGGGATTTTTGTGTGTTAGGTGGATGAACAACTGTTGGGCCGACGGGGAAACCTACGTGTGTTTGGGTCCAGTCTAGGGTCTAGTTCTTCTGGTTCGGTCCGTTTGGTGATCCATCTTAGACATCTTTTAACTTTCTGTCCGTTTGTGTGGATGAGCTAGTGCTAAAATAGTTGCGGGATGCTGTGAACTCTGGTCGGGTTGGGGTTTCCATCCCCGCCCCCTGTTTTTTCTAATGATTCTATGTGGATTGACAACCACACCGTCACGTGTCAACTAGGCTTATCTAAGACCGCTTTCCATACGCTCGCCAGTACCACACCCTCGACTCTATTTACGCTGTGATGCTTAGTAATTTCTACCGCCTCAACTGTCAGCCACTGTGGTGTGAAACGCAGTCAGAACTTCTTTTAGAGGCTGCTTGTAAGATTGCTGAAAACTCTTCGATAGCCCACGAAGGGTTTCTGTCTTCTTCGGGCTCATCATTTCTACTTGAACCCAAATTGAACGCAACTGGCAAAATACGCTCGGATGTAAATCTATCCCCGTTTTAAAGAAAGACCCGACTAGATCGTACTTGAACCTTTCGTTTGTGATATTCTTCGGTTCAATATGCTGCGCAGTGGACGCTCATGCTTCAGTTAGTACGATATTTTAGTTATCGCGGTAAATTCTCTTGGTGGAACGCACTGTGCTTAAGATTGCTGAAAACTCTTCGACAGCTCACGACTGGTTTCTCCTTTCTTGGGGCTCAATATATGGGCGTAGTTTGACAAATGCTTCTCCAGAACTTGTTTAGAATTGCTTTTATGAGCGTCCCAAGGTTTCCAAGGGACTATTTCCGGAAGTTCCTTTCAAACTGATTTTATTCTCGACTATTTGAAACAATTGTTGTGACGAAATACTGCACTTTCGTACATAGTTAAATCTGAATGAAACAGTCAAACACTTTTTGATTACTTTTGTCAGACACCTTCAGATCTGTCTTATTCAGCTACAAGTTCATCCAAACAGTTACATTTGGGTCTCAAAAACAAGAATTCAGGCTTTCTCAACTAATGGTCAGTCAATGAACCATTTTCACCCGAGGTGATTAATCCAGCTGTTGTTAACCCCTCACCGGCCTATACCAACATTCTCGTCAGGGACTGACCAGGATTCTTTAATTTATGGCTAAGATCAGTCATCTACAGTCATCTACCTTGATTTCTCATAGGTTTTCGAACGCGTAAAACACTGTCTTCTCTTTCGGGAGCTTTCAGAGATTGGAAGCGCTTGCATCAGTGCCTACGGAGCAAGAGCCAGACTACCCTTGTCCACGGTCAAACCATTTGGATGTGACATCGTGTATGGCTCCATGCTGGTTCCCTATCTGTTTGTCATATCTGTCGACGGCATGGCCCCCTCATCCGTCTCCAAACTATCTACGGGTGATAATCGGTTTCACAATTAGCGAGAGCCTCATAGACAGCGCTAACTCTCACCTGCATTGTCATGAATTAACTCACCAATACGTCCACTTTGATTGCCGGTGCAATGTGTTCTCAGCCCAAACCGGCCGCTTTCGAGTTGTAGTCGCCTCTTTTATGCCGAAATTCTAGTGACAGTCATGATGAGCACTTCCATAGACAGTTTCATTCGTGGTAGCCTAATCCGAACGCCTGCCAGTTACCTTCTGTCGGACTCAGCGAACCTCTAAAATTCCACCGGCAGGGCTGATGCACCCCCCCTCAACAACCTACTTAAAGGTCAGTTTCATATTGTAACTTTCTTGGTTCCAGTTCACGTCCAGAAATGCCTTCCCCGACTGCGTCATCGCTCGCCCCACACGGCAACTAGGTCACTAAGACCTTATTGTACGCTGTTTTACTGTGTGCGCCATGCAATGTTTTAATCTCATTTCCCCACATAAGATACCTGGGTGTTCCAGATTTAGTCCTCTCGTTTATAGCTGCCATCCTGGTGGTTGATCGCATGGCAGTTGATCTGTTCGCCGAGATTGGCAAGTGGCTTGCAAACGTTTCGTCCCCAGTCGAGGAGATATCGTCATTGCGCAGGTGAATGGGTGCTTCCTCCGTGCCTAACTGCGTTTATGTAGTTTTTTGTAGAGTATCTAATATCTTGCCATCTAACAAAACAATGAAATAAGAGACATACAGACCACAACGCAGCAAAAAATCACGGTCGGTCCTACAATAATGCAACAGAAGGTATATACCAACTAGCCAATCACATGACAGGATATTAGATACTCTACATAAAACCACATAAACGCAGCTAGGCACGAAGGAAGCACCCATTCAACTGAGAACTGACGATGTCTCCTCGACTGGGGACGAAACGTTTGCAAGCCACTTGCCAATCTCGGCGAACAGATCAACTGCCATCCGATCAACCCCCAGTAAACACACCCGGGCTACCTATACTTCGACAAACTGTCAACAAATTCGGGCGTTGCACGCCCAAGATAGCTGCCATCCTCTAAAGTGTACCCCGCTGGCTATCGTGCACTAATCTACCCTCCAACATCATTTTATATAATGTTCCTGATCCAGTGCACCATGTGCGTGGAATAATCTATCGATTATTGCAAACACACATGCATACTTTATCACTACGTCGACTTCGATGTCATGAACGCCAGAACACTTCACCTGGCACGTGTTGGTTTTGAAAAGCAGACAGCATCAATTGGAAACATTGTCAGTCATGAAGGAACGCGTGAGAAAGTGTGAGTTAACTTGAGCGCACTCCTTGATTAAAGTACATGTGGACCTGGATGCTGTGAAATCCACCACTCGTGTACCAGGAGTATTCAGAGAGCAGAACGTAAGACAAGAAAATCAGGTCGATCGTTAGGTCACACAGCTGAGAAAAAAGGATTTCGAACCGCTTGACGTTATACTAAGTAGTGTGACCCTGCAGCTGAAGGATATCGCAAACAAACGACGGCTTCAGTTGAACATTCCTTAAAAACCAAATCAGTTTGCCAATTGGTGTATAATTCCAGCTTTAAATAGTACAGTAACTTTATCGATTAGCGTGTGTTCCAGAATAGTGGGTGATGAATATTAAATAGGTGGAAAGCTTTGATGATGTGGAAAGGTGGTAGCTCACCTGAAATAAAAACTACGTTAAACAGGGAGGCCTCAAGAGAGTTTACAATCTGAAGTAGGGGATCATGAGACCTTGACATTAAGAAATGCACCCGTGGAAAGTTTATGCATGTGCGCATGTGGAAGTTTAATTCATTTTCCTGACCAAAAGAAGCTTTGGCAACAACCATTCTAAACAGAGGCTATTTACCCCGCAGATACCATTTAGAGGACCAAACTGCTTGATGAGGCGGTCTTTTACGAGATAACACGATTCATGGGGAAAATTAAGACAGTCTGTTCCGAGGAATGAACTTTCCTGGGAGTCCCCCCTCCAGAAGGATACATCCACAGGTGACTGCCAAATTTACCGACGTGGGGGGAATAAGCGATGCTCCTTCTAGCTAAGAAACCATCTTGCAACACCTCCCTCCGATCAAACGAGATTGTTTGGTTTTGCGTAACATTCGCAAGTATCAGGCTACTCGTTCCTGTATCATTAGACCACCACTCCAAAATTACCGTTCTTCCTGGCCTTTTTGGTGGAGATTTCACAGACAGAGTACCGTATTCTCAACAAGAAGCTATAGGTTCTCACCAGCCTTTTAAATCAGTCATTAAGTACTTTGATTGACAAGTGCACCCAGCGTTGCCCGGCCACATTCTCTGAGACACATCGATGGGGACGTTGTCTTCTGTGTCTAATCTATGGTGGAGAAGACCGAAAGTTGGAAAAACTAGGCGCTAGCAGATGGGAACTGTCAGGACGCGCCCAGACGTGGAAAAAGTACATATGCAGAGAGTGATGTATCCCAAAGGTCACCATCGGTATGACACGTCCGGAAACTAGGTGCGTTGGTGGAGCGCACCAAACACGGCTTAGCAACATACGACCAGTGGAGTGAAGCTGAAGTTGCTCACGACCGGAACTCCACCNCTGTACAGAACGAACAAGTGAACGACCATATTTGGCCATTTAGTCATCCAATATATTTGTGCAGAAGCTCTGTATGCTTTGTCCTGACAATACAGCCGTGTCCCGAGTTCTCTGTATTCTCCTTATCGCGTAGTCTGGCAGGCTCAGTGCAGGCGAACCAATAGACAGCCAGGAACGAATGGCTTCCCGAAAAGCTTGACTGTTATGAAGGCTGTCCTCATTTCAGGAGGGAGCTTTTTCACTGGGCTGGTGACACCAAAAGACAGTGGCGGCTAGCTGGCGTCAACAGCATTTTCACTATCCGTTTCCATTCGGACTATCTGTCTAGCTAGCAAAAAAATCGAATAAATCGTTCAGCTGTAGCACCATTTCAGTGCCTATTAGCCGTGCCACCAGAAGGAAGCACGAGGACTGGGGTGCTTCCAGGTTGTCCAAGCCTAGACAGGGTAGATCGAAAGGCAGTGGTCGGGTTCGAACCATGGACCTTTCGGTCAGTAAATTCGCGCTCTAACCACTGAGTCATCTCGCCTCTCTGTCAAGCTAGGCCCGCGCTGGCTCTTTCTTGCTTTCGCTGTATAGTTTTACTCAAATAAATTGAATTCGTCGTTCACCGGCGAACCACAAGTGTTCGTCGAATGTGTTGCTCTCAGTGATGGTGATGATAACGGTAGTAATGAGGGTGAAAGAGCAAGCCGGATCAAATGATCCCCAGATCTGAGAAGAACGGGATTAAGTCACCATTAACAAGATCACTAATGAGAACAACATGGCTTAGAGCCAGGGTTTTCAAAAGTTATAAGAAATGCCTGCAGAATATGTAGCCTGGAAGACGGTTGTGCAACTTACCAAAGACTGAATCTTGTTGCGCTGAATGTGTATGAACTTGAACACAGAGTCATCTTTGTGAACAACAGTCATTCAGAATACTTTTGGAACGGACTCATCCTTCTCCGGGAGAAAGTCGCCGTAAGGGAAATTTAATAGGAGTATAACTGTAGTCGATCGATTTGAGAAACTTTTTCATTGTGGAGCTATCATGACGAGATGGCTCAAGTGGTTAGAGCGCGAATTTACTGACCGAAAGGTCAATGGTTCGAACCCGACCACTGCCTCTCGACTTCCCCTGTCTAGGCTTGGGCAACCCGGCAGTATCCCAGCCCTCGTGCTTCCTTCGGGTAGCATGGCACCTAGGCACCGAAAGGTTGTTACGGCTGAACGATTTATATTTCCTTTATTTGTTATAACTTTGTTACAACAAGTAGCTTGATGCTGAAGCTCCGGAGCTCGAAGCATAACGAATCTCGCCCATCATAAGCGTCCACGGAATACTGTGCGAGTTCCCGCCTAGCTGAACTTGCCCGCTCGTGTAGCAGGGAGATGAATGAAAGATACGGTATAAAGCAGCATTGATCCGTTTGAGATTCCACACCTGGAATTTACATCTGTTTGTCCTCCGGTATCCGCAGATAAAATGACCAGCTTTGACGGCAGATTTTGAGTTCCCCAAATTGGAACACCGTCCTTCCAATGCTGCTTTCCACGAGCAATCTCACAGAAGCGTGTGTAGCTATCGGCTTACTAACCATGGCAGATATGTAAGTACCGTATTTAGCCCTCATCGAATCACCTCACCGACAGTTTTCTCAACACGTGCACACCAGATGGAATACTACGGCTTTCAAGTTTCACATCCTACGAACCTGTTGTTAGTTTTCTCATGACCTTAGTTGGTGACACACGCAACTAAACAGCAAGAAAATGCACATTTGCAACGACGAATGGATGTACCTTGATGTGTTTCGATGTTCAAAACCTAAAAGTGAAAAATAGCTGGTGCCTCCAGTCACCCGATGTATGTTCCACTCTCGCAGGAGCTCAAAACCCTCACTAACGATCAATACAATGACAAACAGCCTGCGTGTATTTTGGTGAGTAGTATTAAGTAAATTCTGAATGAAGAATGGGCGACAACCACCAAAGAGGAGGTGAAATGAATAAACTACACGTGTGATCACCAGTGTCATATATGGCGGACATGTAGAGTCTGCCTCCGTACTATTTAGACCCGGGTTTCCAGTGAGTACGGGTCAGAAAAAAACCGCTTTAGGAGAGTCATGAGAGTCAAGTACATTGTCAAGTACAAAGTGATGACGTTGCTGATTCCTCAGAATCAACAGCTAAGCAACGATGGATTGAGGTTTGAGTGAATGAATGGATCCTTGGTTCCTGCTCTTTTTGGCGAGCAGAGGTTGCAAGAGGTTCACCACTAGTTGAGGTGACATCGTCAAGTTGGGATTGAGTGGGTAAACTCCTCCCGTTCTACCTGGGCTTACATAGTTTCTAAACGGTGCCTAGTAACCCTAAGGTGGTTTCCGCCTAATTTGGTTGCTGGGCTTGGGATCACGCTGAATCTTACCATATTTTATCTGATTGGGCATCCTCAGCTCGACATTTTTGAAACTTCATTGTGATTGGGCCGTTCCCTTCTTGCTTCGTGGTCTGATTTAGTTCCATTTGGGTGACCGGTTGAATAGCCTTCTATTTTTGGCAGCTTCGTTCCTCTGGTCCGATTGGTCTGTTGGTTTCCAGTGGGCTATTTCATTTCCCACGTGTAGTTCTGTGCAGTTCTTCTGTTCGTAGCGGCCGGCAGACTGGGGTCTCAATAGATGTGTTTATTGGTCGATTTCTGTGTGGAGTACTCTCTCACTCCTATTTCGTTCTTGCGTGTCTGAACACTATTCCAAGTAGACTGATATCGTTCTCTGTTCACGTGACTTGAAGCAAGTGACGCTGAGCATGTCTTCTGCGGACAAGTTCGTGCATCCTGGTGGCAAGTTTTCTTTCGCGGATATTTTTCATCGGTGAATTCAAAGATCTCTGGCGATATATGCTGTCTAAGCTGAAGTTAATTTTCTTTGTGGCTTCAATCCCATACTTCTGAGGTTTTGACGGTCGGCCACCCTCATATGGAAAGATTTCCCTAAACACGTGAAATCCCCGAACGCGGTCATCACGTTCTTTGAATAAACAAAGCGCTGTCAAAAATTGCTTAGGCTTGATTGTTCCCTGTTTTCCATCTTTCTTTCTCTTACAGTGGCTATAAATTACAGTTCTCATACTCCCCCCAGAGTCTGGCTTTGTTTTGAGCCGTACGTACGTTTGAGCAATACACTCAAGTTAGAAGAGGCTCAGATGATCCCGACTAATAGTGTTTTCCTTAAAAAAGAGTATTGTACCGGTCAAAAAAGTAATCCCCATGTTTCACATAGAGGGAGTTCGCAAAGAAACGCGAATATATACTTGTATAAATATATTAACGTTCCTTTGGCAACCAATGTGACCTCGTTTATTTGTTCAGTTGGAGCTGACTGACTATCCATTGTTCTCATTTGGTTCTTGCCTCTGAAGGACAACTAAGGGGCTAAGAACTTACACACTGAACAAACAAGGCATGCGTGAAATCAGTGAAAAAAAAATTAAAAAATCTGCTATGTGCATTTCATTTCCTGCGGCTCACTGCACAGTTCAGGCAAACGTTCGTACAACACTCGGTTTCACAACATATTTAGTATACTATAGAGTTGATCTGCATTCAAAGATTTTACAAAATTGCCTTAGACGCTCTTTTTCGCTTATAAATCAGGAACGAACACGAAAAAAACAAGTCGCGTTCAGTAAAAATTACCAGAGTCCATTTATTTTTTCCACGTATCATTCTGACATAAAGTAATATGATATTTAAAGTGAATCAGTACCTGGGGAGAAGTACATCTTCGGTGGCACTCGGAGTAAACAAAGTATCAGGTAAAGCGATATCGCACGTCATTTGCTTGATGTCGACCGTTCGTGTTCACCAACAAAGGGTTAACTGCTTGTTTTGTCGAAAATTAGACCGTACGACTGGAGGGGAGGCATCTAACTAGAACAGAAGAGCTGTAGAGTTTTGTCCAAATGGCGACTTTTTGTAGTCATTAAGGTATTAGAGATGTTGATTGTCGGAAATTCGATAAAATCGCAGCCTATGATCATCTCATCTGTCGTTCTGAGGATCAGTAAGTTCGTTTTTGCATTGAACTCAGACTGTATTCACCGAGATATCAAGGCGTGACCTGTGCGTTTAGAAAGAAACCAACTCTTTATTCACACAGTTAATGCCGTTCGAAGTGGCGGCCGATTATTTTGATTTGTCCCGGAACTGAGGTTTTATTAAACGCGAACTATTTAACCCACATCAGGGACAGACGATTCCAGAATACTTCAATGGTATTCCAAAAAATATACACAATTTATAGTTCGTTTCACTCATGTATGCCAGCTGACCTTGCGTACTCCTCACTTTGAGGAAATAACATCGTAGCGTTGGATGCCGTATTCAGTACACCGTCCGTAGTACTGTCGTACGAACAATGGTCGATCGAAGTTCCATCGTAACTGGGACCGGTCGGACCTTTTGAGGCAATGGATCTCAAACTTTCCAGCTCATCACTCTCTCCGCCAGAAGTCAATACCTCCGGGCAGGGATTTCTCCGTACAGAGGTTGCCTTCCTGTACAGCACACTTTTTCGGCAGGCATGATTGCATGTGTGTGGACCTCTGCTGTTGCTCAACACTACTTTTCCTAGTGATAATCGGTACTGAGGGCTGATCCGAAGAGAGAGTGTAATGAACGGATACTCATTTATCATTATCAGACTGACGGTCACCAAGAACGGAGGTGAGATCCCCGGTTGGATTCTGTTGTTTTATTCGGAAAGGAACACAACGACTACAGTGGAAAGTTTCTCTACGGACGGAGAGATTCATTAGATATATGAGGTTGCCTCAATCCACAATCCAACACAGTGTTTGCCTATTTAAATTGTGCAAACAAAATTCTTGTTACGTACTTCCGACCTTGGATCTCAACTCAGTCGTTGTGAACGTGGGTTTGCAAACTTCGTCAGCTGTTATTGATTGGTAATAAATCCAATCTAGCAGTGCGCTGAGAGTAATCGTAAGGCCTAATGCGGATGTCCGGGGAACCAACAGTGACTGCAGCGGGTGACCACATCCCAAAAACGGGTGTTTTGACGACGGTATGATTTACCCGGTGAAAAACACAAATCTATAGACATTCCAGTTCGGTGAAGCATTAGCAGTGAGCGGCGATCATGTCAGATACGAGAAACATCTTTACCCAGTCACCGGTCACTGAGTGGAACCCCGTTGCAAATCAGCGGGAGACGCGCCCAAGCAAGCTCAGTTCCAGCTGGCTGTGACACCAGTGGCATCACATGAATCCCCCGTGGAATTCACCGCGATTCAGTACAGCGGAATGTTTTCGTGGGCGAAGCAGAACCCTGGCCCACTGGAATCGAACGGGCACGCAGGACAAACTATGTGTTCTCCTCCAACTAATCCTATCCTCGTGCAACTGGTTAGTGAGCGTGTAATCAACGACTCACTCCTCACATCTGGAGTGGACCGAAAGACAAGACCCCGCTTTACCCGGTGAAAAACACAAATCTATGGTCATTCCAGTTCGGTGAAGTAAATACGAAGGGTGCCATAGCATTAGCAGTGAGCGGCGATCATATCAGATGCGAGAAACATCTTTACCCAGTCACCGGTCACTGAGTGGAACCCCGTTGCAAATCAGCGGGAGACGCGCCCAAGCAAGCTCAGTTCCAGCTGGCTGTGACACCAGTGGCATCACATGAATCCCCCGTGGAATTCACCGCGATTCAGTACAGCGGAATGTTTTCGTGGGCGAAGCAGAACCCTGGCCCACTGGAATGCGGGAGTATATGGGTTGTATCAGTATGCTTAGCAGATATATGCTCCGGTTTAGGACAATCGTCTGAAGTGGGTATGAGAAAGTTCGATCTGAACACGCGGATTCAGTGAGGGAAGTAGGCGAAACACCGTAAAATGAGGTGCGTACTACCAGGATGCTCGACTGAGAGCAGTTGCTGATCAGCCGATCTATGATTCCGTTACTTCAGACCTGAGATATTCGTTGTAAAGATGTATTAATGTGATAAATGACCACAGATATACTTTTTGATGTAACTGGTTCCTTTGAGACTGACGAATGAACGGACTCACCAGTTTCGCATAATCCTATGGCATAAATGAAAGCTTCGTCAAAACACGTGCTCCAACAAAATCGATTATTCTTGTGTTCTCCAAAAAAAATACAAACTCGCACTGTTTAAGGCAGTGCAGTGACCTTCACACATACGCACTGTACAGTTTTGAGCGAACCTCGCCGCTGTGTTAATCAGACTGTCAAAATGCGGCTATAACTCAACATTTTCCTGCTTCGTTTTTCACATGACCTGATTCCAGTGCGCTCTAATTGAAGTGCGCTTATATTCAATCAGTCAGCACATGAAATTCTCTGGTGATGGACACACTGATGCACAATGCGGTGTACATTTGTGCGCGCACCAGACGCAGGCACACACGCAGACACTCACACGCACACATACAGGTCAGCAAACTATGATGTCACGTGACGCGATGACACCATGTCTTAAAGTGGGCTAACAGATCCTGTGTTAGACATTGATCGTTGCAGATCAAGCAAACGCGAGTACAGTTCCCTATCTGCGGTTAACGAGAATTTGCTGAAACATCACTTTTGTGGAATGTGTTAATTCCCGGGGAAGTAACCTGTCATCACCAAATACAGTGGATCGCACTAAGCTTTTTCTCTCAAATTTGTTGACTCCTTTTAAAATCAGAATGCTCAGATTGTGATGACGAAATACGGAAATCGATTCATTGTGTATGAAATGTTCAGGATTTTTGGAACCGCGTCGGAGCTACTCAGTCGGATTAGAAATACTCAAACCGCAGTGTCAAAAGGTGGTTGGTTTCCTGCCATAACTAGCTTCCACAGTTTTGATATGATGATCGTAAAGATCAGCTTATCAACTTATCCCAAGGCAGATATGACTGTTGCTGAATAAGACCTGAAGCAGACAAAGTTTTATACGAGTAACTTTAAAGGTTATGTAATGAACATTGTCAGCACTGCAATCAAGACAGATATCTAGTCACAAACACCTAAGATCTCGTATCCGGTAGGTCGCCACAAAAAGAGCTTGAAAAGAAGCGAGTATACACTCATCTGCAAACTAATTTGGTTCTTTCGAGAGACTCACCTGAAACCCAGCCGAATCTCTCGTTTATGATGTTCTCAGGCAACTGAATGTGCTGCACCAGGCCGCCTCATGTTTCAGTCGCTACGATATTTGAAATATCGCGATACATGTATATTTGTAATGTACTACTCATAAGGTTGCTGAAAATCCATCGACAGCCCAAGACCGGTTACACCCTCCTTGGAGCTCATCAGGTTGGCGCAGTCCCCGAGTTTCCGTCAACCTTATCTTCTACTTGAAACCAAATTGCACGAAATTGGCGAATATACACTCACTTGCAAACTAATTTGGTTTTTTCGAGAGACTCACCCGGAACCCAGCTGGATCTCTCGTTTGTGATGTTTTCAGGCAACTGAATGTGCTGTATCAGGCAGCCTGAAAACATCACAAACGAGAAATTCAGCTGGGTTCCAGGTGAGTCTATCGAAAAAGCCAAATTAGTTTGCAAATGAGTGTATATTCGCTAATTTTTTGTTTCACTTTTTGGCTTACCCACCCGTCCCCATCTTACAAAAGAAAGTTGGAGTAAGAATAACGATGCCTGAATGGGGCTAAATCAAAGGTGAATACCACTTAGGAAGATGAAGCTTTTCAAACTATTTGTTAACCGTGTTGATTTTTCTCACTTGTAAAAAGGCTTCCGGTGGACTATTGATGACATTATTTGCTGTTCTACTCAACCTCCCCACCAATGACAAGGCTAATCTTAGGAACTTTAGGATGGAAAAACAAAACCGGTCTAGGAAATGGTCGTTGTGACACACCTCCTCTTAGGGTCCCCTCCAACCAGTTAGCTCGATTCCAATTTCATCTCGAATTTAGCATTCAAAACGCCCTCTGGATCAGCAACTAGCTTAGTCCAAATACACTAGGACTATGAAATCATTCAGAGTCTGAACGCGCTACAGCTTGTCTCCGTACAGCCACTACAAATCTTTAGTGATCGCTCGGTCATCTTGAATCTTTGTTATGACTATTAAAGGGTGAGACGCCGGTAGATAGAAAATAAACGTCTGAGGCATCCATGCCACTGGGGCAACAAATTTCAACCAATCGCACCCGTACGGGAGTTCTGATCTCTAGTTAGTAACGCAGGCTGAATCCACGCGAACTGATATGCAAGACGGGGAAATTCTTGATAGTAACATGTGCCTGTCCAGGCCGAAAGTTTCTAAGTTGGGAGAAGTCATCGGGCAATATTCGGGGGATGGCTGAATAGTACGTCAAGACGCTCAACTAGATCTTTCTCCCCATAATCGTAAACAGCCAGATAGCAGTATGACAGTGCATTGATGAACGTGACTAAACTCATGGTCATTCTACCACGATATCTGTCCAAACCTACGCTGTTCAGAGTGCATTTGAGACCCAGAACTTGCCTGTGGGCAGATGTGTTCCCGATGATCCCACGTGAGTTGTGAAAAATACTTCTATGAATGCCACCAAAAGAACTTGACGAGATAGACAGGAGGGGGGTGGTCATTGTCGAAGGACACATCTTGGAGCATTCTGTCAGTGTGTTTGTAGGCTAGAGCGGTAGGTACACAGTGCAGCTTTTTTCTGTTTATCGGCGTAACCCCAAGATGGGTCAACGCAGACAAAATGGTCCTCCAAACATTCGACCAAGTTCAGTCAACTGTTTGAGAACTTGTATTCCAAACTTTAATTCCAAAAGCGTTGGAAATTTAAGCTAAAGAACACGCTCTGAAGGCATGTGTTGGTTCGCTTTCTGCGTCTGGTGCATTGAGCAGTTTTGCTTCAAAATGGGAAGAACCTGAAATTTCCTGCTTGTAGAGATGATGGAAGCAACTTCAACCCGCGTGATGGCCGGACATCGACAGTGCTCAAATTCACTGTGTGCCCAAAACAAAAGGTCTTTTCATACCAGAACAAAAGCTCATATGTTATCGCGGGTCGGAAGGAGGCGCTCGTGAGATCAGGTGGGCTTAGCGCAGTTGGCCTTTGCACAAGTTCTGTGCGCGGCACAAAACAGCTGATCGCTTACACAGATGAAAATCCCCTGGACACAGAATGAATCGTATTGTGATTGACCAAGAGGTTGTCAGGAAGCTGGCGTAGAGGATCACTTTGGGACTTTGTCAGTTTGCAGAAGTTGTATGCATTCTGATAATGACCTCAATTGGTGCTTCCGTTCCGGCGACCTACAGAGCCAAGTAACGATCGCCCAGATAACTTGTCAAATAGCACATTGGCGAACAATAGACTCAGTCTAGAGTCTCATTTCTAAAACTCCCATCGTTCTCAGTAAAAAGCAAAGACTTTTCACCTACATTTTTGTGTAACAAAAGTTCGCAGTTGGGACAATCAGAGTTTACTTGGTAATGAATGCGTGTCAAGAGCATACGAGTAAGTGAAAACGGATGGTGTTGCCATTTTGAGGTTTTTCGGGATAGGTATTTTGTTCATGGACTCACCGGAATAATTACGCCAGAACAGGAACACGGCCGTCTAAACGAGAGTGGTGTAACTAAGAGCAAAATACCTATCCCGCAAAACCCCGAAATTGCAACCAAAAAAGCTGCCCAGTGGGCTTCAAGGGTGTGCCGCGCTACCTGACTGGCGGGTCAATCGATCGTCACAACCAGGACAGTTACTGGCTCGTCATTCGATGAGTCGGGCACACCAATCACATCGCCTGTTCAGACGTCATAATTCAGATGCGTCCAACGTGCGTTGGTGGAGTAGTGGTTGCACGCTCGCCTCGAATGTCAGATGTCCGGGGTTCGAGTCCCGGCACGACCATTGGATATGCACTGCTGGTGAGCTCTCATGGGAGCGAAACTCAAGTCCAGTGCTTCTCCCCTTTGGTGTGGACTCACCGGAATGATTACGCCAGAACGAGAACACTACCGTTCAAACGAGGGTGGTGTGGCTATGAAGAAAACGGATGAACATCCTGCCCATTAAATAGGTTGGACATGGAGGGCAACGGAACCGCCAGGTAATTGTAAGCAAGCATTAATCTCTGATGATCTACTTAGGAGGTAACAGCCGAATCATCGAGTGAATTATTCCACTACCTAGGAAATAGATAAATGCGCCTCATTTTGCAATATGTCTTCGTTCTAAGTTGTCCCGTGCAAGAGGGCTTTCAAATCCCTGGTCAGTGGTTGCCTGATTCAAGTCTATCTGGCGAAGACGGCGTGAACTAGTAAGTCAAATCTTCGTATAGCGACGCTCAAGCAGTCTGTAGGCAACGGCCGGCGACGATGAGTGTTCTGACACACCACCCAATCAACGCCAACCAATCAATCACTCAACGCTGCTCAGGCAGTCTGGTTTCAAGGTAGAAAAGTGACCTTCACACATGGCCAAAGTCCACGTAATTTTTGCACTCGCTCATTCGCAATAAAGCTGTTTTCTTCCTTGTTTGCTGGGTCTTTTTCTGATGCTAAGTTAACGGGAGCAAGGATTTCAGTTGGTTAGAACAACCCTATTTACATTCATGAGCCCGAAGTGGATAAATTCCACCAACGTTTCCCCCACCCACACAGCATCAGCAACAAAGAAAATGCGTAATTCGTTGTGCACGTGTGCGCGATCGACCAATGAGATTCCTTCATCTCCCCCTTTTGCTAAAAAATCCTAACGAATCTGAATTCCTGTTGGCAAAAAGCTTCAGTGTGACACACAGTAGGCACAATCTTGGCACAGTCAGTCATAGCCAGCTTCAGCCCGATTACCACCAAGTCTAACACGAACTGACTCACCTAGAACTCTACCAGCGAGTTGGGATCTTTTTCAGATAAGCCCCGCCACTAATGCAAAAAGTGCATGTGCGAAAAGTTAAGCCCCGCCCCACATTTGCCAGCTCCAATTTAATGTGTGCGCACAACCTTGACCTACTTTAGATGAAAACAATTCCTTCTCCGCATCTAGGCTCATTTTGTGCAAAAGTTTTTTCCGTTCGGACGTAAAACCTTGAATGAACTTCCTGACGCTTTCAGCTCTCGTTCATAACAGGGAGACGGCAATACGTTTCCTGAAAAGTCACGAAGTGATTCATCAGCAACGTTTATGCAACGATGGCCAACAAATGACACTTTCAACTTTTTCTGACAGGTGGGGGTGTAATGCCCGACAGTGTCGGCAAGAAATCGGTCTTCGAAAGGGAACTGGGCTAGAGCAGTCTAGGATGGAGTTTGGGACAGTACAGTACTTCTATTCATTTATTGCTGGTCCAAAAATTGGCAAAAATCAAATTCTGCTTAGAGCCACACGACCACTGCTGACTGGAAGAACTTTCTTCGTGAAGTTTGCGCCTGGCGGCTTTTGCAGACTCCAACAGTTATCGGCGGCCAAGGTCTACACGTCGAGATCGATGAAACGCTAATATCTCGCCGTAAAAACCACACAGGGCGAGTCCTTCCCCAGCAGTGGATTTTCGGAGGGGTCTGCTGGGAAACCAAAGAGGTGCTCATGTATGCAGTGCCAGATCGAACTGCGGCCACTTTGATGGACACAATCCAGGCCTGCATGGCTCCCGGCTCAGTCATCATCCCCGATATGTGGGCATCATACCAAGGGATTGAAACGATGACTGACATGAATCATAGTCATGAAACGGTTAATCATACCGAAAACTTTGTGGATCCAACGACTGGAGCTCACACACTTCTACAAGATGCAGAATAAACACCAATGCGGCACACACCGATCTTTAGTGGACACCTACTTGTGTGGGTTCGTTTGGAGGCAAAGGCACCTATTCATGCAAATTATTGATGACGTCCCAATTTCACCGTCTACAATGAAAACTGAAAGTAGAAATTTCATATTCTCTTTCTTCTAATCTTTTTTGGGTGGCGGGAGTTAATTTTTTGGCCGGGCTTATCAGGAAAAGATCCACGAATCACACCCCACAAAGTACATTGGACCCATCCGATGTTGGGTTGAAAATAAATTATTTGTAGTGCAAATTGCGATTAGTTAGTGAGTTGTTTTTCTATTCTCAATACCACCGTTTGAATATATGTGATCAACACGACTGAGGTCTTTTGTCACAACCCTGAAGGTATCTACCGACTACTTCCCGAATTTCGAGCAGTTCAACTAAATGATGTAGTCTGGTCCAGTCAGACCAGCACTTGACTATGCCATCTTCGCACTAGATTCAGCAGAGAAAAGGTGGTCAATGGTTCGATCCACACATCAAATCAACTTTCCGAGATGAACCCAAGCAGTAGTGCAGTCTTCGTTTATCGAGGCTGCCTTTCTCTGTCCGTTCAACATTCGGATTTACCCTGTCAAGTTCGGATTTTTACCGAAGGTCTTCACTAGTCGTAAGTAGCTACTTCGGTAAAAACACTGTTTGGTCAGTAAAGAAAGGTTCTGTAACTTCAGTGAGTTGTGTCACACAGTACTCACTCATAGCACCAGGTAGTGATCCAGATCTAGAAACGTACGGCAATTTATTAAAACGACCAAGTTAAAGCGACATCTGATAGGTCCACAAGGGTGCTCTAATGCTTAGGTTATTGAAACCGTTTGTCGAAAAAAATCATACCATTATGGTAAGTTTATAGATCAGTGAGCGAAGGAAAGCATTCCGTGCTCGATAGAATGAAAACAGAGGTTTCATTTCATAGTGAACAAATAGAAACCATGTGTGTAGTGCACTCACATTTTGACGGAACTGTTCATTTTCCGGGAGATAAAATTTTGTCAAGGCTGACATGGTTTATCTATTGGTCCTTTGACGGTTCTTTTTTATGATTGAACCCAGGTGTCCTCAGTGAAGGGCATCCACTATGACTTCTTATAGTTTCCAAAACTATAGGTTAAACGTCGTGCCGCTTGGTGTCACTATCAGCAGTGACGCAGCGTGCGCAGAATCACGCTAACATCTGTTCTTGAGTTTCCCCTGACACTGGATTCCTATTGGCCAGCTGCGGCTGCTCCAATCAGAGAGACGCGTGCAAATGACACGTCACGGAAGCTAATATCAGAGCAAACACGGGACACAGCACAGAGCGAGCGCACTCAGTGTTTGACTGCAGTTTATTGGGCAAGGACATTACTCTCTTCGAAAGCCGAAACTCCTAGCAAACTAGGAACAAATTGGTGATGCTCTACACTGCTTGAGCAGTATTCGTTATCTCTGGTAGTAAAGATGTGCCTACGAATTCACTGAACATATCTGATGCCTGGACTTGTTATCCATACGGATCTAGGTGAACTTTTGAAAACTGTGTTAGTCTTTTAGATTATATGGGAAAAAAAGAAATTGGATAACCTTTGGATATGTCCTAATGGGCCACCGAGTCATCGAATACCTTACTATCAATCGGTTACACATTCCACTCTTTTCGGAGTGTATTTTACCCGTGGTAAAAATAAAACTCGGGTCGTTTTCCGTGTTCCCTTTTGCAAAGTGGTCTCTACTGGAAGGCAGTCAGTAGTTGTTAAACTAACCCGGCTGAATATTACACTCACCTGAGAGTGGTCTTTTCCTACGTGACTGATTTACTCTCCAAGGTGGGCACGATAGGGACACACTGACGAACAGTAGTGTTTTCGGCTTTTACCTATCTATTTGTTAGCGGAGGGATGAATAATAAAATAAACAGGCAGTTCGGCGTTACCCGGATCAAAGTGCTGTTCATTCCCCATGGCCTAGATGACGAAAGTTGGCTGGGAAGCACTAAGGTTCCGAATATACCCACGCCTTCATTGAAAACAAAACGTAATGAGTAAACAGGTACCTTCAGACTGTCATCAGTTGGTGGATACAATCCTGTTAAACACACTCAAAGAAGGTGCACAAAATAGGAAGCAAGAACGAAAGGTCACTGCTGCTTGTTTGGATCTCCACGTGGATCTAAAGGACGAAAGTATTTCGATCCAGGCTCCAAAACGGTAGCAAAGCCTAACACCTCCCCAGAGTGAGTGCGCGCGTTGCAGACAGGCTTAAATGGGGATTTCTACAAACCACAGAATCATCTGGAGTGCGACATAGTAGATAGAAAACAGCATGAATGGATGCAATACATGAGCAGCTGTTATACAAATGGACTGTAGTAAATTGAACATTCAAAGGATGGACATTCCACCTGTTTCAAGCACGAGGATTTCCATCTGTCATCTGAGCATCTACCAGTTGAATAATCCGAGGGATTAGGCCAGGATACTAAAGAGGGATAAATTGACCGCAGTACGGCTAATTTGAAGTGAACGGGGACCGTAGAGGAAACAGCTAATTGGTCAAAGGTCTAAAAGTCGACAGCCAGGCTTCCAAGAGGCAGAGAGAACGACAATCGAGAAAACGTGGCTGAAATCGTTCAGCAGCACCGAATGTCGGACAGCAGGAAGATGAATCAAAAGGAAGATGGTTGGACTGTGGCCATGAGCACTCGGTGAAATGGGAGAGACAAGAGCGATGACCAGGAAAGACCTCTGAGACGTGGGATTATCTGTGTGATCACGGTTCAAACCACACCCAGAGAGCAGTGCGTAATGGAGAGCGAGTTATACTGTGCGTGGGATCGGAGCCCAGGAGTTAGGGTTCTTCTGATTGGTTGGGCGAACTGTACGCAGGTTTCATGCGGGAAAGTGGTTAGTATCTTCGAGAAATACACTCATAAGCCAATCAATTTAGTTAGCACGACATACTCAACCGAATCTATCAGCAACCTCGTGAGTAGTTTCCTCCATGAAAATATACTGCGATATCTCGAATATCGTGCCAACTGAATCATGAGGCGGCCTGTGTGCAGCACATTCAGTTGGAGGACATCACAAACGAGAGATTCAATTGGGTCTCCTGTGAAAACCAAATTGATTTGCAAATGAGTGTATTTCTCGAAAACAGTCCGATTCGGGTTCAAGTAGAACATGAGGTTGACGGAAACTCGGGGACTGCACATACTCGATGAGCCCGAACCGGAAGGTCGAAACCGGTCGTGGACTGCCGAAGCGTTTTCAGCAACCTTGTGAGTAGTATCCTTCATGGTTTGTATCTGGTTTGGCATTTTCTCTCTCAGTCGTAGAGATACGAGTTGGGTAAAGGAGTTCCAAGTGATAATGTACACTCCATATGACGAGTTGTCGGGTGATCTCAATGCATCTAGTAACATCCTGGGGGTACCTGAGGATGGCCACCGCCTATCGGATATCTAGATCATGCTTTGTACAGCATTGGGCTAACGGTACTCTAAGACACTTAATGGAACCTACTAGATTCGTAGAGAGCCAACGTCACTGTAGACTGAATTCACTACTCACAGAATCGGAATAAAAATGGGGTATGAGTTAGCTGGATGAACAAATAGGAACGAAGTTACTACATACAGTCCTTAGCAGTAGTATACTACAGCGGATGGACAAAGGGTGGCGGACTGAATTTGGACAACTAGCAGGGGAGAGGACAAAAATCTATCACCTGATGAATTCAACAAGGCCTTGAAACTAGTACACTCTAGTACGGACTGATTTTATGATTTGCATATCCCGAAGAGGAAGACAGCTGCAGAAATTAGGGGCGCGCTGTGGACGCCAGGTTAGACGAAAACTGTGCCCGTTCTTACGAATGCACTGAATCACCTAAGAATCATTTCAGATATAGTTTAATGCAGAACAACTATAGCACGCACAAGTAAGAGAAACAGAAAGCATATGAGATAAGCTGACTGACCGGAGGGGAACCGAATCAGATAGAGTGTACTCATCAGTCAGAGGTTTTGACGGCCCGACAAGTCCCCTACACCCATGGACAACCAATGGTAAGAGGTCAGCCTGGATTTTCAAAGAGCATCCCTCCTTGCTGGGAAGTCCCGAGGAACCGCCGATGGATGATGCAATGTCTTTGTTGCTTTAATGACCGCGTTACAAGAAAGCACTGAGACCGGACCGTATGCGTCTCCATCATCTAACCACGGTGTTGGCAACACCGATATGAGCTTAATTTGACGTGGAGACGAGTTTGATGCTCCAAACGTGAAACACCATCGCGGTATCATTTTGTAACAAAGGTCCTTTAGTCAGCTCAGGGATGTTCTTGATGTACTGAAGTGTCTGCTGCGTCGATTCTAGTTAGTTTTTTGGGCAACCACCAGTTGAGACTTGTCGGGTGTATCTTTCATTGATGCATGTGGGGGTTTTGCGAGAGGTGTGTTGTTCAGTTTCACATCACTCACGTTTTGAACAGTCGCCCTCCTGTCATGGCGCGATTATTCATGTGAATCCATACCAAAAGGGAGGAGAAGCACTGGACTCGAGTTTCGCTCTTGTTAAAGCTCATCAGCGGTGCATGTCCAATGGCCGTGCCGGGATTTTAACTCCGGACACCCAACATGCGAGGCGAACGTGTTACCACTATTCCACCAGCGCACGTTGGACGCATCTGAATTCTCACGTCTGAACCGCACATCGCACTTGAGCGATGTGATTAGTATGCCCGACACATCATCGATACGACTCCGTCATTGCTGTAAAAGTGTCCAAATGCAGTGATGTTTTTGACATATTGGGTGATCATCGTGATAGGTTTCACTTTATTCTCTTCGTTACAAGTCTCCCAGAAAATGCTGGATCCATCACAGACCGTCTACAGTTCGTAACTGATGATGACAAAAGTTTTGGTTCGTGACAGAGTTTGGTGGTCGCGGAGGTTGTAGGATTCATGTTCATGTGGCTCTCCTTTGATCAGTTGTTTTTCTATCTTGGGGCAATTATTCTGTTGAGCACTGGACTCGAGTTTCGCTCTTGATAGAGCTCATCAAAGGTGCAAATCGTTCGCCGTGTCAGCTTTTGAACTCCGGACACATGACATACGAAGCGAGACTGTTAGCACTACTTCACCAGCGCATGCTACACACCTCTGAATTTTTACTTCTGAACAGGCGAACGTGTTCACACTTGAGCGATATGATTGGTTTGTCCAGTGCCTTGCACGATGACTCCCAGACTGCCCTGGTTGTGCCGATCGGACGCTTTGAAACTTGCTGGACAGTTTCTGGATTGGTTGGTGTGGGCTCACCAGAAGAATTGTACCAGAACAGGATAACGATTGTTCAAAAGAGACTGACAAGAATCGGAATTCGATTCGCCATGTCACAAGTCGAGGGAGATCAAAACTTGATTTTCCGAAAGCTCTTGTTAGCAAAAGACGGAGTATAGACTAGCTGAGGCAAAGTGGACTGGTGTGTAACAGTATGGTGGGAGGGGGTAGTCGGTATCCGGATTTGCCCGCCATTTCATACTACACCGATGAGCCTAAGGACAGTGCGGGGAATGCCAAATGAGGTACGCGTCGAGCCGCGTGTCCAGTCAGCCGAAACCGTTATAAACTTTTGGAGAATGGGAGCAGGGGATGAATAGGAGGGGCAGTTCTAAAGACATCATTGTCCTCGGTCAATGACCGATAGGCATCCAGTCGTGCGGAGTCAACCAGATTTTTGGGGTCTTCAATTAAGGTTGCCTGTTGGACTGCTCCACTCATATCGCTAGCCATCGCCAGTCAACAATCTCCTTGGACCGTAAAATTTTGGTCACAATATCGTAGTAGGCTTACCAAAACAGAACAAAATGGACTTCATTATAGTGTATTTCAGTGTAAAAGTAAAAAAAAACTGGATATATGTAAAATAGTCAGACAACCCACCAACCAGGACGTGGTGGACTACACAAAGACACTGTAGGTCTAGGCGGCGGTTGTACACCTCAGGAGGACTGCAAAGGCCCAGTACCGTCAGCGCAAGCCTTACGATACACTGTGCTGCTTGAATAACAGACCAACGACCACCCCCCACGAAGGACCTATGTCCGGTGCATTGCTTCTCCTTGTCAATTTAACAGAATACAACATTATCGTCTGTAGACAGAAGCAAAATTTTGAGTGGACATCGAAAATTACTAAATTTAGAACACTACGGAAAAATTTCCGAAAATAAGTTATTTAGTTTCAGGCGGACCTCAAGTTCCCACAAGATCACGTGATTTTAAGAGCCAACCCTATTACGTCGACGCAAACGCATCAGCAGATGCAAAGATGCGTTGAACCCCATTTATTCATGGTATTCAGTGACGTTGTCGCCTAATTTCATCCGTTCCGAGCTGAGTCTTCTTGGAGGTGTAGTGTGCGCCATCTCGTGACACAAAACTTGATATTCAAATGAGTAAGTAATCCACGGCACGTGTGAAAATATACCCCGCTCCCTGTCTCGTTCTTGTGTGGAAATCGATGAGTGCTAAAATCTAAGATTACTCTAAAATCGTCTTTTCACTGACCTTGACAATCCTTCCTGTTATATTTGCTGATTCGCCAATCTGTGGTATCTTCTGCTGACCCGCTCCAGTGCCTAGTGTCGGAGAAAAAGACCCACAGAAGGGAACACAACAGCTATATTCCAAATAAGCGAGTGCGAGAGCGTGTGTGCGTGCGAGTGCAATGTACAACGGTCTCAAGCTATTTATCGGAGGGACACTGCCTGAACTCGGTCCAATGCTGACGCACACGGTCTGGCTGCGACGTGCTGCATATTGCCGGGGCGTTGTCTGACCTTGATCAACGCTGACTCACGCGTCTGGCTTTGGTACGAGGCTGTGACGCGCTGCATAGTGCGGGGGCGTTGGATGACCTTGACCAACGCTGACTCGCGCTGTCTGGGTTTGATACAAGGCTGTGAGGCTCTGCATATTGAGGGGGTGTTGTCTGTCTAGTCAACATCTAGCGGAGCTGAGAGTCTCAGTAGATTTCGGGCATTCAGTGGTTGCTTTCAGGAAGCTGACCTTCCTGATAGTTCCCTTTTCATAAAGCCATCTGGCGTACCTCAGTATTGCTGATCTTAATAAGAAGGATATATTGGAGAGAGCGTTTTTTTTTCATTCTGTTCCCCAGAGACGATCGTCTGTTCAATTTGGCATTCCATTCATAACCGGGTCTGAACCAGTGTTGCATGAATGAAAACTTTCGTCATTTTAGTATGTTTTCAGTCCTCGGTTAGCCATGAATCATAAATCCTGGTGAGTTTGTTCACTCGGATTTTAAAAATGCCGAAATCTGGGCTAATCGGTCTTGATAAAGGAAACTACTTAGAAGGTTGCTGAAAACTATTCGACAGCTAATCGGTTGTTGTGCTGAAATTTAGTTCCTATGCTCCATTACCGACCACATTGACATCGTATTGGATGGAGAGCAGTCTGTCAGCCTGATGTCTACATCCTCATGTCCTTGGATTTTGCACCTTTCCGGTCATGCTGACCGCCGAACTACAAACACATCGAACATATTAGGTGTTACAGACTCTATCGATCCTTATTACTCAGAAAATGAACGTCCTAAGGAATCCAGTCGTATCGCGAAGATACTTTGGGCAGTGGATCTTGGTGGCAAAAAGGCTTGTCCTGTTGGACTGGGAGATGAATTCATGCTGGGCCAACAAGCCGACGGAGTTTGGCGCCTAGTTTGTGCCTTCGGTGGCAAGCTGGGAGACGATCGAAGAGCAGCTGGTAGGCAGCAGTTGACATCCTCTAAAGTGTCACGAAGAATAGCACATATATCATCGAAAACAACATATGTCATTCTCGGATTCCTGCTTTCTGGCTAAAAGCAGGTTAACGGGGGTCAGGAATGGGACTCCTTTCGGAGTCGGCTGATTTCTCGGCGAAACTGTTCACCAACTTAAGGCGTTCGTCGTTCGTCTTTGGACTTTTGTCTATCTCCACACTGCTGTCTTAAAAGAACCGTTCATCCTATTCTTGCCTGTCACACAACCACACTAGCTTTACTTTTGGTTCATCCACCTCAACTGGACAGCGCCTTACTCGGTGCCATGATACAAACTATCATTCCTTTCCACATTAATTGCTCCGCTGATAGTATAAATCGACTGACGCTACGCCAAGCGGGTTTGTGAAGCAAACTAAACAAAACCTGTTGTTTGAACCCAAACAACTACTAGCCGGGAGGTCGCGAGTCCGAGTTTCCCTGGAAATGTGTGATGTACATACTACTGGTGAGTAGCAATCGGAGTGAAACGTCTCTACAGTGCTTTTTCAGTTTTTCGGCGTAGGCGGGCTTCACTTATAAGACATAATATTGGTTAAACTAAGACCACTAAGTTGATGTTGGCGAAAGACTGAGCTCAAATTCCCTGAACGCCAGACTTACAGTAGTTTTCAACTGAAACAGATTTGAATATGTCGACTTATGGTATAATATCACTCATAAGGTCGACGAATTCTAGGTAGGTCACCGGCCAACGCCAAGCTATTTTTCTGGTGAGTTTTTATTGTAGTTGACCTACAAAGTAGGTTTGACGGGGATTCTGGGACTAGGCTCACTTGATATACCCCCAAATGGGCGAATCTAATAGTAAGTTGTTCACAGTGCTCACAAAAACTGCTTGATGGTATGGTTTGGAGTTCAGAGATTGAACTGGGAAAGCACTACGATACTTGCTGAAGTTTCACTACCTCCATCTGTCTCGGGCCACTCGAAGTGAACACCCTCCAGTGAAAATGCAACCTGCTTGAATAGCAGCCGAATCCATCCCCGTCGCCAATCTATTATATCTGACTGCTATTCTGCTTCAGTGCCTGGTGTCGGAAAAAGATTCACCGATAGGAACACAACGGCTTTACTGAGAACAAGTGAGTGTGAGTGCGTGAGTGCGACAATACAACGGCCTCAAGCTATTTTATTGGAGGGACCTTGGTCCAACGCTGTCTGGCTTTGATAAAGGGCTGTGACACGTTGCATGTTGAGGGGGCGTTTTCTGTCTGGTGAGCATCTAGTGGAGTTGAGAGTCTCAGTAGAATTCGGGCATTCAGTGGTTACTTTCAGGAATCTGACTTTCCTGATACTTCCTATTCTCGGTTACGTTTTCATTGCCACTGTCATCCCATTATTGCAGTTTGAATCTTCAGCCTTTGGTGCAACTTTATTTTGGCAATGGTTGAGTCAGCTCAAAGGGCGCGCTTTTTCTTGACAAGTCAAGTTGACTTCGCCCTTCTCTCCTTCACCTACAACCACTGAGGTCAATTTTCCTCGATGGATTTTGAAACCTTGCAGACAGACACTGGCTTTCACTCAGGCTGTCCGAATCTAGACTTCTCATTTCAAGGCCAACTCAAAGGCCAATTACCACTTTTGGATAGAAGAGGATGTCACCGGAAATTGTTGAAGAGAAACAGCAAATCTGTCGTGGCTGATTAGATGTGGCACACACATGTCCATGTGTCCGTTAGCACATCAGACAGTTGCTGTGTGGTGCCTGATCAGAGTTGTGTACTTATCTTTGCATAGCGGACCTGTACACGATGCCTTCATGACCTTGTTTACGTATTTTCCAAGTTATCTTGGAGCAAGTCCCGCAACTAGGTTGTGAGGTCATTCACCTTATCCATTACAACTCCATTCAATGAGCATAGGTCTGAGCGATTATGGACAGTAGGCGATGCAGCTTATGATACATTTTGTATACATCGGTAGTTGTGTAAACCCTCACGGAAGTGTCTGACGACATCAGTGCAGGGATATCAAAGGCCCGAACCACGTTTACTAATTTGTATCACTTGTGGTGTCACTAAAAGGACCTCAAGGGGGCGAGTGTGCCAGGCAACAGTAACGGCTG
>NW_008752143.1:28320-31879 GCF_000715545.1 Opisthorchis viverrini | reverse complement strand
GACAATACAACGGCCTCAAGCTATTTTATTGGAGGGACCTTGGTCCAACGCTGTCTGGCTTTGATAAAGGGCTGTGACACGTTGCATGTTGAGGGGGCGTTTTCTGTCTGGTGAGCATCTAGTGGAGTTGAGAGTCTCAGTAGAATTCGGGCATTCAGTGGTTACTTTCAGGAATCTGACTTTCCTGATACTTCCTATTCTCGGTTACGTTTTCATTGCCACTGTCATCCCATTATTGCAGTTTGAATCTTCAGCCTTTGGTGCAACTTTATTTTGGCAATGGTTGAGTCAGCTCAAAGGGCGCGCTTTTTCTTGACAAGTCAAGTTGACTTCGCCCTTCTCTCCTTCACCTACAACCACTGAGGTCAATTTTCCTCGATGGATTTTGAAACCTTGCAGACAGACACTGGCTTTCACTCAGGCTGTCCGAATCTAGACTTCTCATTTCAAGGCCAACTCAAAGGCCAATTACCACTTTTGGATAGAAGAGGATGTCACCGGAAATTGTTGAAGAGAAACAGCAAATCTGTCGTGGCTGATTAGATGTGGCACACACATGTCCATGTGTCCGTTAGCACATCAGACAGTTGCTGTGTGGTGCCTGATCAGAGTTGTGTACTTATCTTTGCATAGCGGACCTGTACACGATGCCTTCATGACCTTGTTTACGTATTTTCCAAGTTATCTTGGAGCAAGTCCCGCAACTAGGTTGTGAGGTCATTCACCTTATCCATTACAACTCCATTCAATGAGCATAGGTCTGAGCGATTATGGACAGTAGGCGATGCAGCTTATGATACATTTTGTATACATCGGTAGTTGTGTAAACCCTCACGGAAGTGTCTGACGACATCAGTGCAGGGATATCAAAGGCCCGAACCACGTTTACTAATTTGTATCACTTGTGGTGTCACTAAAAGGACCTCAAGGGGGCGAGTGTGCCAGGCAACAGTAACGGCTGCATTGTAGCACGGTATTGTGTCGTGGCCTCTGCGGACAGATAGTGTAACGAGCAAACAGTATCCTCGAGTGACGCGTAGTACCAGAAGGCAAAACAGGGAAGGCAAAACAAAGTCGGAGCTGGGTTTCTATACGGTACTGTTCATGTAAGACATAAATTCACAAATTATACAAACCTCGACAGTAGAGACGCATCCACAACAAGTGGTCCACTTGGACTACAAAAGTACGAACCAAAGGAGCAAACAGGCTTACACGTAAGACAGTCACACGCGCACAAAGTCGGCCACATCATCATCACCATCATCATCATCAGCATCATCATCATTGTCAGCTGTAATAACCACGTACTTGTCGCACAGTGGTTGTAGCTGTCACAGTTTCGTGCACCGATGATTCGGGGATGTGAGGTAGCTAGCTACGCATTGGAGGCGGGAGCTGATAAATTAGTGCGTAAATACAGCACTGTCAGTGGACTGTCAAGTGGGGGGGGGTGGGGTTGTGAAGGGAGCTATGCATTGAAGGTAATAGCTTGGATGCATGAGCACCATTGCGGGCGTGACCGGGCCATGTCTGACAATGTCTCTAACCATTGATATGGCCCGTCACGGCGTCCCCATTTAGGAAGCCGGCAATGACAAATGGCCACAAATGGCTGCATGACCTCAAGGCCATCCATGAGTGAAGTGGTAAGGACAAACAAACGCCGGTTCATACAGACGCACAAAACACAAAAGTGGAGCGGGGGTTACAAATATGAACAGAATAAAGGTGGGAATTTCAAATGTCAGATAGTTTGAAAGGTCTTTAGTTTTCCAACTACCACGGGTCCAAAAACGTGGCTGATATCCGATGGCATCAACGAATTCTTAACTATGTGGTTAGAAAACGAGTATTTCGTTATGCAACGCATTGCTTCGGCCATGTGCTGCGTATACCGAAACACCGTCTACCGAGATGAGTATCGTCCTCTCCACAATGCACAAACTGAGAGGTCGACAGCGCGTGAATTAGTAGAAGGGGGTAAAAGAGATTACTGAGGGTTTGGGTGTTGTTGATGCAATCAGTCTTGCAGGATGGGGTCTTCTTGACTCCCACCCCATGCACCTGGTGCGAAGCAATCAAGGCACTGGTGGCTGGTCGATATCGGTGACTGTTAGTACCTTTCCCGACTATCTGGAAGCGTGGGTTCCTCAGAATTCTTGCGATAGGACAGTACCAGATCCCTCATTCACCCACTCGAGTATAATCGAGCAAACTTTGCGGCTGCACGACAGTGAAACCTCAATGTCAATACTTATGTTGTTATCTCTGATGATGATGACGCAGTGCTTTAGGAATCAACTGCATATCAGATACACCACAAGGTGAGGGTGACTGTGATCGAATCATGGGACTACTTGACATTGTTATTTCGTTTCCAAACCCTCATGGACTAGTTTTTTCCCTTTTTCGTTGAGCATGGGGATAACAGTTGCACGCATCATAGTGAACCCCAACTCTGTTTTGCACACTTGCTTTGCCAGTACGTTCTGTGAGTTTCCGATCGGGTAGAAATTAGCACTACAACGTGGTCAGTCCAATAAGTTAGTGAGACAAACCACAGCTCTTTAGCACGTGAGAGACTTGAAGCACTGTGCCATATCTGGTGATTCGTCAATCTGTGGTATCTGCTGCTGACCCGCTCCAGTGCCTAATGCCGGAGAAAAAAGACTCACAGAAGGGAATACAACCGCTATATTCCGAACAAACGAGTGCGAGAGCGTGAGTTCGTGCGAGTGCGAGAGCAGAAGTTACGACGGCCCCACGCTATTTAACGGGGACTTTCTGACACTGATCCAGGCTGTCTGATAGGCGTCAATGAACACCCGTCAACGTTGATCGTGCGTGTATGAAATGCCTGAACGCTGATCACATTCGGTAGTGCTTTCATGGCGTGCAAGAACACTTATCAGGTTTTGCTGAATTGATTGAATGATTGACTGGCCTGAATGCTTGCCAGCTTTCTTGTTGGGTTTTTGGTGGGGCAGTAGGTTCCGGGCGTTCTGAGGTTGCTTTCATAAATTTGACTTTCCTGATACACTGTGCCACCGCGGTCAGATATCCCAGCCCCTTAGCTACTAAGACCAGTGAGTGGAAATTCTTGATTTATTGTCCAACTAAGCCACAAGGCAGCCCCTACGCAGGACGAGGGATTCGGTTGGAGTTTAGATGAATCCTCACGTAGTTGTTTGTAACTGTGTGTTCATCACAGCGTTGTTCTGCCGGTTCAGGGTTCGATGACAACTCCTCCTCTTTTTTAATCCGTCACCAAGTCCGAGTTTTCAGCCAAAAAGATTCCCTTGGATTCCCAAGCACCTTATCGGATCGTCGCTTTATGTTTATGCCATTTGGCGACTAAACTTAAAACGCAGGCGTTACGAACTCAGAACAGTAACAAAATGATGATTCAAGCCGTATCTCAATATTCCTTGGTAATGTAGTCGCGTATCGCGTTACTGGGGTGGTACTTTGTTGCTATGCTGTTTCCAGCCCTTATCATCAGCTGACTGGTTGTCATAGGGAAAACTTCCGTTTGAAAACGCAAGATGAAACGCGA
>NW_008752143.1:27723-28084 GCF_000715545.1 Opisthorchis viverrini | reverse complement strand
AAATTGAGCAGTATCAGCTGTTTTCAAATTTGATCTGCCAGATATCTATCTTGAGGAGGCCTTGATTTTGCCAGTTCTGACTAGGGGCATTCTTGACCAGAGATACTACAACTAATGCTGTCTTGTGACCATTACTGCTCTGATGCATCCCTTCAGCTTGCAAAAGCGCGCAGGCGTGGCTATTTGGGTTTCTACCTCAAAGGGCTTTCATCTCGTGAGTCTATTCATTGAAGGTGCAGACATTTCATCTCCCCCAAGCTCCCTCCATACGGGAGGCCGTTCTTCAATTCCCTCGTTTTTCTCACTATCGCGAGTGGAGGTGCTTTCCACAAACATCGCCCCCGCGGCGGGATTCCATTTT
>NW_008752143.1:8516-26814 GCF_000715545.1 Opisthorchis viverrini | reverse complement strand
CTCCTTGATCGTTCGGTTATTACGTTCGGTTAGGCCATTTGTTTGCGGGTGGTATAGTGCCGTCCTTAGCCATCTAATACCCAGCTTCTGGAAGCAATTCCTAAACTCTTCGCTCTCGAAGCAAGGCCCCTGATCGGTTAGGACCATTTTTGGCAATCCATGGCTGGCCACGACGTGATGCATCACCACTCCACTGATCGTCGTCGCCTTCTGATTAGGCACGGCTGCCGCCTCGATCCACCGCGACAGGTGTTCTGTCATTGTTACAGTCTCCCCATCACTATGTCTGGACGTCGTCAGGGTGGTAAAGGACTTGGGAAAGGAGGAACGAAACGCCATCGCAAGGTTCTCCGGGATAACATCCAGGGGATAACCAAGCCGGCCATCCGGCGCCTCGCTCGCTGAGGTGGTATGAAGCGCATCTACGGTCTGATCTACGAGGAGACCCGCGGCGTCCTCAAGGTGTTCCTTGAGAACGTCATCCGTTACACCGACTCATATTTCATTGGACATTTCAACTGAAACCTCCGATGTGGCGTCTAACAGAACAAACGTACGGGCAATAAATTGCCTTCCGGATTGAGTGATAAGGTTACAAAATAGCAAACGAAAAATAAATGAAAACGTTCAAACGAAGCGTGGATTTTTTGGACTGCCAAAGGTCAAATATCATCGGGCTGGGTATCCTACCCTGTCATACAATCGACAGAGGTGAAAACTCAAATGCGTCCAATGTGCGTTGGTGGAGTAATGGTTGCACGCTCTCCTCGCATGTCAGATGTCCGGGGTTCGAATCCCGGCACGGCCATCGGGTATGCACTGCTAATGAGCCCTAAGAAAGAGCGAAACTCGAGTCTAGTGCTTCCCCCCTTTGATGTGAACTCACCGGAATACTTACGCCAGAACAGGAGCAGGACCGTTCAAACGGGAGTGGTGTGACGATGGACAAAATACCGATCCCGCAAAACCCCGAAACTGCAATCGACAGATTGCCCTTCAGAGCCTAAGAGAACGAAAGTACAAATGCTGTAATGGCTATGAATACCACTCTTATAGATCCAATTGCATTGGTGGGAGCTCTTGGGCTTCCAGTAGTTGTCCGCGGACGTCATTTTTCTGTCTGTCATTTTTGACTGTCATTTTCCAACCAACTGTACTTGATGTGGTTCCTATGAAAAACGTGATCTTTGTGAAGAGGTTCGATTCATTCACCAGCTCGTTCGGAAGGGGGAGGGAAGTATTCACCCGACGAGTGTTCCAATGTATTTAATTACTCGTTTCATTATCTACAGGAACCATAATTGGCACAGAGGCACGCAAACAGACTGAAATGACACCCTGTTCTCACGGGAAGAACCCCTCCCCTCATGGAAAACCCACTCCCACGCAAGTACCTCCCGTTATTCAAGGATGGTCTCATTATACCTTGATCTGTCTGGCATCGAAATCCAATACGAGGACCCTGAGGAGCCGGTGAATCACCACACGACTGTTCAGTAAACGAAACGCATAGTCTTCCTCATGTTTCAGAAACGTGTGAGACAAGCTCCGAAACAGATCATACTATCCACCGTATATGATGACCTCAGAGCCGTAATTTGTAATTTCTTCGAGTTTTCAGCAATTCCATGGAGGCTATCACGTGAATTGAAAGGATATATCATTCACGTGATCGGACATTCGGGCAGGGCAGCTTGACATGCGTCATCGAAGTCGTTTCACTTGTTTATTTTTACTTTGTTAGAGCGAGAAATGCACACAACACTGTCAAGGACTGATCCCGTGGATTTTAACGAAAGTTTATTTTTTTTAAAGAGGTGACGTTGTTAGGTACGGCTACGTCTTCTGGTTGATGTAGTGCGTGTAACTGAAGGGAAGCGTCCACGTGAAATGTTTAGTTCACCTGAAATGTTTAAATAATCGATAAGAGCACTGAACTCCAAGAATACCGGAATACTCATAACGATTTCACAGCAGAGGGCCCGTTCAATTGTAACTTGAACAGTTCCGAAAGAAATATTGATGAATTAACAGAATAAGTGGAGTTAGAAAGTCATAAGGAGGCTGTTTGACAGACCACGCTTGTTTCATGTTTCTTGGAGCTCATCAGGTAGGCGCAGTCCCCGAGTTTCTTTCAACTTCATGTTCTACTTGAACCCGATTTGTACAAAATCCGCAAAACACTCACTTGCGCACTGAGTCACTCTTAACACGAAGCTAAATGAAACCCATCTGAGCCCCCTCTTTCAATACTCATCTGAAACCCAGCCGAATCTCTCGTTTTTGCTGTTTCTAGGCAACTGAATGTGCTGTACCAGGCCGCCTCATGTTTCAGTCGCTGCCACATTTGAGATATCGCCATGCATATACATTTGTAATGCACTACTCATAAGGTTGCTGAAAACCCCTCGACTGGAGAATGGAGAATTTCGGTGGAGAGGGGGCACATTCGAGCTCATTCTCTCAGGCACTCAGTAAACAGTTGGACCAACCGCTTTTGTTTTCCAGTGCATACATGAGACTTTCGCTCATTTTTTTCGTTACACACTTCATTCTCTATTCGACTATCCTCTCTACAGTCACCCCCGTTGATACGATCGGATAGCTGTACAAACCACCGCAAAAGATTGGCTGTTATGCACTCGAAAAAACAGCTGGGTCAGGCTATTCGCTCTGAGTCGTTTCTAAACAAGAAGATCTGTACAAATATACGGACGTGTAAGAAGTACCCAGTTAGGGGACAGAACAATATAGCGGATCTTGTTCAGCTCAATGGTATATCGGAATAATGAATATGAACCCAAGCACACGGAAAGCCAGAGTCCTTGGACAAAGCTCGAACCCGTGATCTCTCGTAACGCGTTGACTTTGGTTGAGATAAACAATAGTTCAGGCACACCACTGGTCCATGTAACCCTTTCATTATTCATCCTTCACAGGTATGGCCTATCATCGAATGGCCTAATCCACGCTGGGTATAAAAATACACTATTAAAGCAGGTCATCATTCAGCTGGATTCTGTTGGGCCCCTGTCAAAACAAAATTGTTGTTCAAATGAGTGTATTTTTTCAAACCTGTCCAATTTGGGTTCACACAGAGCATAGGTTTGACGTAAATTCGGGGACCCCCAAGAAGGTTGAAAACCATCGTGAGGTGTCGACAAGTTTTCAGCAACCTTATGAGTAATGTGTGACGTCTGAAAAACTCACACTTTTAAAGGGCCGACCAGCTGAAAACATTCAATTCTAAATCCGGAAATCTATCATTACTGGTCTAGATTGAACCTACACTTACATCACGAAGAATGACATCCAAGTTTTGCTCCAACTTACTACTGTTACCTATTGATCTGACTCCTAGATAGATTCAATTGGTTTTTGGTGAGTTGGCAGTTTATCGATCCATCAAGCTTCGTAGTTGGCTTGCAAACGTTTCGTTACTGTAGCCAGTGCGCACTGATGACCACGAGCGGACCAAACATGTAACCGATTCCAGTATGTGAAACTATGCAGCCTGGGTTATCTTCGGATTCGACAAACGGCCAAGTTATTCGAGGGCTCTCTTCTACGTTTGTGAAGGCCTATTCATAAAAAAAACACTGTCCCAGTAGTACACATTGGCGTTCTACTGGCACGAAACTGTGAAAAAACAAAGCCCTAGTAAAGAATGGAAACGTAGAGATACTGGGGTGTGTAGTGTGAGAAAAGCTCAACGTCTTTGAGGAAACTATCAATAACAGCTTATGTCACTACTCACAAGGCTGCTGAAAACTCTTCGACAGCCCACGACTGGTTTCTCCCTTCTTGGGGCTTATCAGGTAGACGCAGTCTCCGAGTTGCCATCAACTTTATGTTCCACTTGAGCCAAAGTTGAGTCTCTCGTGAAAACCAGATTGATTTGCAAATCACTAAAGTTCTCGAAAACAGTCCAATTTGGGTTCAGGTAGAACATGAGGTTGACGGAAACTCGGGGACTGCACCGACCTGATGAGCCCCAACAAAGGAAAAACCGGTCGTGGGCTGTCGGAGAGTTTTCAGCAACCTTGTGAGTAGCTTCATTGTGAAAATATACTGCGATCTCTCGAGTATCGTGCCAACTGAAACATGAGGCGGTCTGTGTTTGCAGCACATTCAGTTGTAGAATATCATAAACGAGAGATTCAGTTGAATCTGTCGTGAAAACCCAATTGATTAGCAAATGAGTGTATTTCTCGAAAAGCTGCCGTCACGTATGACAAACATTGAAATAAACTAAACTGAAATGACCAAGACTGAAGAACACTGCCAGTCAAACCCACTTGGTAATTGTTGCGAACTTCATCCGGCATAATTGCGCAGCATAAGGACAGACGAACGACAACTTGTTCTGATACAGAAATTACCTATTGCGGTAACTTCAAGGATACCTAACTAAGTGAAAAGTACAAAATTGAGCGCGAATCCAAAACGTCCAAGGATCTCTCAACGCTCTGTATAACTGCGGCCGCTTCCTTTTCGCCTTGCCTTGTGACATGTTCCCCGCGCCATTTTCACCAGTGTGGGCTGCGAGTCGAGCGCTGTGACTTCTCTGGTAGACTGTGGTCTGGTGCGTATAGAACGTGCCTCAGCAACTTCAAACTTACAGGTCTTGTTTTCTAACCTCATGCCATTTCGTGATAAGCTTGCTGTTGTCCGTTATTTCCTGCTTTTCAAGAAGGCAAAGGAAGGTAGGTTTTCTTAAAACCAACGCCAGAGTAATTCACAATTGCCCATCTTGTCTACCCTTGTAAGGTCACGGCGTACTTGAAAGATTATCTTTTAAAATGCTAGCTACAGGAGGCTATGGTTAGATTGCTAACCATTTCTGCAGTGACTTTTGCGTAATCCTGCAATATATTACCGGTTTCTTTCACCAGATTCGATATTTCTTGTGCAAGGAGCAGGTTTGATAAGGATGGAGATTCTGACCAGACAATAGAGGCTTTTAAAAAACTCATGGTGGCAGAAGAGATTAAGACCACAGAGTAGTCTATTTTGATGCAGTAGTCGAAAATTGTCCCTTGAAGTTGAGGGTATTACCGTGCTGATAATAGTGCTCAATACAGTGCTGCTGCTATGCCGTATTATACTATATCGCACCACACCACACTACATTCATTATACAATGCTATACTGTACCATACTATACTATACTATACTATACTATACTATACTATACTATACTATACTATACTATACTATACTATACTATACTATACTATACTATACTATACTATACTATGCTATACTGCACTATACTATACTATACTATACTATACTATACTATACTATACTATACTATACTATACTATACTATACTATACTATACTATACTATACTATACTATACTATACTATACTATACTATACTATACTATACTATACTATACTATACTATACTATACTATACTATACTATACTATACTATACTATACTATACTATACTATACTATACTATACTATACTATACTGCACTATACTATTAGACTGTATTGTATTGTGCTATTCATAATGCCACTGATGTTTCCTCCACTACACAGATATGACCAACAAATTACCTTACTGATGACAATTTTTTTCCCGATTTTCATCCTAATTTAGCGAAATCAGGCACATTGATTTTCGATTGGACAGATCTCCCCGGGAGCAATTCCCTCCTCAGGTGGGAAAGCTCCCCGCTCTGCCATGGTCTCTCGTCACGAGGTCGCCACAGTTAGCCGTGACTTGGTTATATGGCTACGGTACGCTGCGACCAGAATGCTGGCATCCAAGGTTGTAAACTTTCCAGATGCTCCTGCATTAACCATGGTACTATTCACCAGCCTGATTATCGCATTCACCCTATCATTTGGTACTGGGTTGGCGCAGTGCGGGACTTCATTTCAAAGAAGCCAACGAAAGACAGGGCCAAAACGTAGATCAGGCTCCCGATGGATGGTTTTTTATAGTCACTCATATTTTTGGCATTTCAAAAAGCACCCCTCATAGACATAATTTCACGAATTACTTGCTTTAAACCTCCGCCATCATTCTGACAGCACTCATGGGGTTAGATTACTGCGACCGACTGTGAACAAACCATTTGGACCCCAGGAGAAATACCATTTTAAATCGAGCTTCTCCGTGCTCTTACAGCGACTCCTTCAGCACTGAAGTGAATTGAACGAACTATTGGGTCACTTATAACACGAGAGCAGTCATCGTCTCTGTAATGGCGTGTAGATTCTTAGTCCGGTGCGGATTGCTAGTGATCGCTCTGACCCCGATTTAGGTGAGGGTTCACTTGGTGTAACCCCACAATCCTAATCTGACGTGCACTCCTCTACTCTGATAGGACAAAGGACTAACCCTGCAGCTCTGCTCTGGAGATGATCCTGTTTTTACGCTCGATCAGCCATGTTTTTCCCTCCAAAAGAGTAGGCATACACACTCGTTTGGCCTGTATTTGACTTATTCTTTAATCCAATACGGCACACTTTTTCAACACGTTTCCAGCTTGAAGGGCCAAATGAGGGTATGACTGTTGACGCTGTAAAAAACATCACCAGTTAATCTTTCCAATGGATCAACGTTGCCTGCTATCTAACATCATTTTAAGTAGTATATTTTGTCCTCTTATGGGGAGCTTCAAGCATGCGTTATGCGCACTATGATTACATGTCTGGTGGTTTAATCTAATCGAGTACATCTATAGCGAGCAGATTAGTTTGGAAAGAAGGTGAGTCAATACAGAGTGGACTAAAGGCTAGACAAAATTGGTCTGTTAGCCGACTTACACTGCCAAGTAAATAGTTTGCTGGAACATTTTGAAGTTTTACGAATCCGATACGCCTACTTTTAGGAGCTTCAGAACTTTTCGCTGGGTTTTTGACAGACATGGGATCAGGAAACTCAGTTCACTTACGAATCAGATTCGACGTCTTTATTACAACAAGCAGTGACATGTCGAACCGGTTCAACCAACCAAGATGGAGATGACCAAGAAGACAAAAGTGTCATGCAGTGCGATCAATATTGAGCGAATCTACGGTTTCAAGTCAGTTATGACACTCACGCAATTTGTGCCGACTTTTACGCACAGAGGGGAGTCCAAAATACCTACTGATATCAAACTCAGCGAGTAGTCGGAGGTTTATGATGTCCTAGTGAATGGAAGAATGCTTCCGCCGCGTAATTATTTATTAGAAAACGCCAAGTGAACAGTTACAGAATATTGGACACGGAAGCAAAACTCTCATATGCATCTTGTTTACAGAAACTGAATATCCACCTAATCCTTGAACGCGTCTTCCTGATTTTTCCTGGATATTCATTGATTGTTGCTCAAATGCAAGCAAATGCGACTCAACAAATTCCCTAATAGAACTCACTTTTCAAGAGACGCCGAGCGGGTTTACGAGAAAACATACTACTCGCATGCTCCCATTAGTAGTATCCACCATTGTACTGGTATTTGTCTGTCGCTTCAATTTAAGCACCCATAAGATTCCAACGGGACGATACCGGGTTATTTCCAGCAAATCTATCATCCATCAGTTGCTCGTTGTTCTTTTCACTATCGGAATTCATTTTAGAACAATTCCTCACCTGGTGGTTCGGTATATGTGAACGATTCAGACTCTAGCGTTCCTAAAAAATGCCCGCCACAGCCCTCCACCTCTGCCTCTTTGTTTTTGCTGTCTCCTGAATTTAGCTGACTTTCACATTCTAACACCGGTTTAGTCGAGCCTATGTAACTGTTTAGTTTCTTCATAGTTTCCTTGTTTTTGAGCTCACGCTGGGCACACCTGAATTTTCACGTCTGAAGAGGTGAACGTGTTCGCGCTTAAGTGATGTGATCAGAAGGCCCGGCGCCTCGAACAGCGACTCAGTAACACAGCTTGGTTGTATCAATCGAGTTTGTCACAGCATATTCAAGCTCGACGACAGAGCCAAGCAAAATAACTCGGTACTTATTTTAGAAACCTGCAGAAGGTAATTCTGTTGACGCAATTATGGGAAACGAGCTTTAAGCCAAGGAATAATGGAGTTTAGGCAAGTGAAGTCGAAGACGAGTATACAACTTGAGATCCGCACCACGTCAAGATTCACCATAAAAAAACCAACAGTCTTGCTGAGAATAGTATTACGCTGAGGGTGTCTCAAGATGCCAAAATTCTTTCCATCACTCAAAACCAGTCGTCCGTGCCTAGTTCCACTAAGCGCATTACTGACTTTTTTGCTAGAAGTGGCGTCTGGTCGCTGATTTTATGGATATGTTCGCATCAAAACTTCATTCTAGTTCGATAACTGACTATCAGGTACTGTGCGGAGACCTTCTTCAGAGCACATGAATCCATTTTTTGGTGAACATTCCTTGTTCATTATCTATTTACCCCAAGCGTTCTAAATACACACTTTTGGGTCCCAAAATGTCACGCGAATGTTACCCCCTCCCCGTAGACCTTATTTACGGCTCAATAAGAAACATCCAGGTACTTCCGAACCCTGCTACCATCTGTTTCCGTTCCCACAGGACTGACGCCACAGATGGCCTCCTTGTCATAACCGGAACACACCGACCGCCCCCACAAATGTATGCTCACCCAAGTCCAGTCCGCTAACTATATATTCCCATTTTCCATGATCTCATATACGGTTCCTGTCTTTCCAAAGCATGCCTCCAGAGGAAAAAGCTATTCTGCTCTCATAATATCCGGTGGAAGCCGTTCTAAGCTTCTCCCATGTGGGGCATCCCAACCCTTCCCCCACTCCGAAATGACCGGCGAAACGGCCTTCAGTTGTGTGTGTACCAATTATACGAGTTATCCAACAAGTTTATGCAACCAGCTGACATGGTATTTCACCTCCTCCCATGTCCTGCATTCTCTCGCCTCCTGATGATGTAATGGACCCCCCATAAGCCACACTTCATCACTTTAACTCACCCTGCGGTTGCACAGATGGTGTTTTCTTTTTTGCCAACGACTACCCTCTTCTCCTCGAATCCTCAATAGCCATATTACACCTTGCATGAATTCATTTCATTTGGTTCATCCTACACCTGACAAGGCAAGATGGACTTCCTATTGCCTTGGGCTACTGTTCCATTTCCGTACCGAGCGAGGATGACGAGACCTTTTCAGTCTCTCAACTTCAGTCTCAATCATCGACCCTGAGCGCTCTCAAATTAATAAATAATATTAATAATAACCGTTCGGCTGTAACACCCTTTCGGCGCCTAGCTGCCCTGCCATCCGAAAGAAACACGAGGGGTGGGATATTGCGAGGTTGCCCAAGCGTAGACAAGAGAAGTCGGGAGGCAGAGGTCGGGTTCGAAGCAGGGACCTTCCTGTCAGTAAATTACGATTTAGGGAGCTTTCAACATTTGACAGGTGACTTGGATGTCTTGTCAATCCCATACTCATAGGTAATTTTGTTCCAAAGTTCTCTGTAAGCACCTGACTCCACCACCAAGCATAGTAAGATACTCAAGGCCAATAAGAGTGATCTTTGCTGCTAGCCATCTTCCACCTCGTTTATCATCCCACGTCTCACCTACTACCAAGAAGAATAGAATGGCATAGAAAAGCACAGGAACCTTGTCGATTAGATGGATTTGGTCGCCTGGCAAGCTGGACACTAGGTATTCCTGGAGGCATGGCAACAAAGCATCAGTGTCGAACACTGTCTCCTGATGTCGCGGACGTTACATTCCCACTTTAGTCACTCTCGACGAAATGTGCCAGGACCGTATCCTTAGGATGTTGAACCAAAAGCGAACAGCACTCACTGGATGTGTTAGCCTCAAACACTCGCTCTTCGTCTCGTATTCCTATGATAAACCTTGTTAGTCGGTGGCGTAAAGAGATTTTGGAAGTTTGATGGAGACTTCGTCTTATAGGCAGTGGGGTCGAGATGGCTCATTTGGTTAGAGCGCGAATTTACTGATCGGAAGGTCCGTGGTTCGATCCCGATCTCTGCCACTCGACTTTCCCTGGCTAGGTTTGGACGACCTGGCAGTATCCAAGCCCTCGTGTGGCATGGCAGCTAGGCACCGAAAGGGTGCTACAGCTGAACGGTTATTATTATTATTATTAGGTGGAGCCTATGCTGAATAATCCGGAAGCATTGCGCGGCTGTCCATCCTGACCTGGATTCATCAGCTGTGCACATTTCACAAAACTCCAGGGAGTCACAAAACTGCGGCATCCCGGTTGGCAGTTTGAACAAGAAAACCGTTCGACGACGAGCTGCCCGTGAACACTTCTCGGATTTCAACATGGATCGGCCCCATGTAGAGGACAAAATCCATACTAAAATCCCTTGTGACTATCGTCCACATCAATCGATTTTTCTCGCCTCGACTTCCGATTATTACTGCCCCCCCCCCCAGCCTCGACTCACTTAGTCCGATGATGTTTGTCGAATATGGATCCCTATATACATATGTTAGTCCCTGCGTGAGCACACTTTTAACTAACCATCAATCGTTTCGATTTCGACCGCAATCGCCAAGGACGATATTAATCTGCTGTTTGATGTTGAATACGTTTATCACTATAAAGGCAGGACAAATAAGTTTGTTCTGGTCCTGCGGTCTACATCTGTCTCGCATAGATGAACTTGCAATGATCCGTGTGCTCAGTTCCACTATCAAGGCCGTGTTGGATTTGTTGCTCGTTGACCAGACCGCGAATCACCATGTATCCACTCCGGACAGTATGTGGCTACTCTTACACTGGGCCGGGGATTCGGGACACGCCATGTGAAAAATTTAGAGGCCATTTCGTTTTTTCCAAACAGAGGAAATCGCGAACAAGTCCTGAGACAAATAAGAGACGCAAGTGTTCAATCTCGCACAGGCACCCAGAGAATTCCTCTTCCAATGAAATGGTCATCAATTCAAGATCAAAAGTGTCGGGTTTTACTTCAACATGCTACGTTCCTCATTCCAAGGTCTGTATTTCACTCAGTCACCACTACAAGCCATACTATCCCCCCGCGATCGGTGTTTTCAAGTTCCACTGTGTTTATGCCGTTCCTATTTCGGTAAGGTCCTGTTTGCATTGGACCATGCCGATTTTTGTGTAAATGCCAAACTTCCATGCATTGCTGGGTGTCCACAACCGGCGTCGGTTGTACCTTTATTCTAACCGTATTATTATGATCATGCCCATCAGTTGGGAATAAACACTACTATTGCATTGTCCCAATGCACTACTAAGAAGGTTGCTGAAAACTCTTGGACGGTCCACGACCGGTTTCACCCTTCTTGGGGCTCATCAGGTAGACGCAGCCCCCGAGTTTCCGTCAACTCAAATTGCACGCAACTTGACTTACACACTCATCTGCATATCAATCTGGTTTTGACAGGAGACTGACTAGGAACTCAGGTGCGTAAAAACACCATAAACAAGAAATTCGGCTGGGTAAGTTTCCTGTTGAAACCAAATTGGTACGCAGACGAGCGCATAAGTCACATATTACTATTATTATCCCGAAGGATGACGAGCAGTCGGCATGAGCTTACGAAACGCTGACGGCGTCCCCCCACCAAGATGCAGCCCAAGCATCGGCCAGCCTGTCGGTGGTTGTCCTTAAATCTGGAGCCAGCCACTGAGGCATCACATATCCGCCTAGAGTCACAGACACTTCCCTCAAAGACCTGAAACACTTCGCACTATTGACCCATGCCGTCCGCTTGGTTGTCAGAAGCGCACCTTCGCGTTCGCCGTCTCAACTGCTGCCTTTCACATCGTTGGTCCATGGAACCATTTCGACATCACAGGAAATTTTGGAATCGGCCATTAGGTAGACGAATGTGCGGTTATATGCTGATACCCGATCTGGAAGACACCACCCAATCCGAATTCTATCCTTCATGACCCAGGAAACACTCGGCTATGAAGCAGATTATGGAACATCCCACTAAAACCATCGAAATGCTCAGTACCATGCGACCAGAAGCCGGAGAAGCTTGGTTTGACATAGAGTCAGTGCAGGTTGCCACAGGGTACAGAATCCGAGGACGTAGAAGCCATACAAGATAATACCTTCGGATATGCTTTACGGTTAGGGCACGCAATTGACCGTATTAGGCCCCATGGACTTTGGGTTCATGCTATCGCTTCGTATTAAACATCCTTCGCATTTTCCTTCAGCTTAGGTACGTCAAATCTTAGAGAAAGCGCCATTCAGCCTACGTAAATCCGTCTTGTTCTCGCGCCCAATCAGGATATAGAACTTATACGTAAAATTAGGAGAGCACTGTTCATGTCCAGATGATGAACCCACCCAGATGAACGGATCTACCTACACCACACCTTCTCTTGCCTTAAATCATGGCTGGCTTATTTGGAAGATGCCAGTTGTCTTTGAAATGGTGCAGAAAACGGACACTGAGTTGGTAGGCGGATTCGGGGAATTTACTATGCATAGAGAAAACTACTAGAGCTATTCAATCTAAAACATATGCTTTCGTAGAGATCTCATCAAGTTGTATAGACTGCTGCCGGTGCGGAAGCGCCACAACGGGGAAGTATATATATAAACCAAAAGGCCGTAAAAGGCATAACTTAGGTGTTACACTTCCGAATACGATCCTGCAGCGACTGAAATACGCAGAACCAGTAGTAACATATGGAAGTAAAACAGACGATAACTGTCGTCATCATCATCGACAGCACGACTCAAGTGTCCAACAGCGATGGTTCGCTGCCGTTATTAAAACCATCAGACGAATGCTGGCATCTGGACATTTCGCCCTTCGAATCGCCTTTGGTCTCCCCAGCTATTGCAGCTCGTTACTTCCAGCACCAGCTGCTCACCAAGGGCCGGAAGTGGACATTTTCAGCAGAACGCGAACGCACGGGCAAGTCTGGGAGCCTTCTCTAGACTCTGATCATCCAGTAATTCGCAACTAGAAATAACTGTCGCCGGATGATACCAACCATGGAGGTGGGGAGTGACCTCGTGATTCCCCGACAAAAGCCAAAAAAACAATTGCCCGTTTGGCCTAACACTCATTGGCCGCTTTACAACTATGTCAGCAAAGGAGCTTTGTCGGTCAAGATTTCCATCAAACAGCCCCATAAGACTCCCAACTTGCCGGTTTACTGCACAGAACTATCACTAACCCCCTTTCTGTACCTTAAATGAACTTCCGTTGTGCACTACCAGCCTCCCCACAGTGACTCGCTGCTCACCTGGGGAACGACTACAAGGGTGAACAGCCCATAAAGGCTGGCGCACTATTGCACCTAATTGATCCAGTAATGTCGGAGCTCAAAGCCACCGTAACCGCAGCGACCCTTGGACCTGCAGTCAAGAGTCGGCGGTTCGGCGTCACGAGAGACGCAGCCTCTCAGTGATAACTGCAGCGTCACCAAGCACCACGTATCTCAGCGACCGCCCATCTACTCGAAAGGTGAGTGGGACGCAAATTTAACCGGCTCGAAACACCATCCGTGTTTGCCAGGTTCCGCCTTCGGGGAAAGCATTGCCACTCCATACCAGCTGTAACAACCCGGCCTCTCATAAACTTTTAGACTCAGCAGGCAGTTAATTATCCGTGAAAACGGCTCAGGTAAATAATTCCTATCGAAGATGGCCGTCGTTGGATCGACGGCCATGATTCATTCCGAAGTTTTGTCTTGGTCTTCCTAGAATGGGAAGAACAGATAAAATAGGCAGATATACCGGCAGAAAACCAAGGGCTCGTAGTCAGGGGTCACTGGGTATCACTCTGGACTGAAAGACGCTATGGCCGGTTGTACTGGGCAGGGAAAGACTGGAGGCAAACGGCACACACGTCTGAAGATACACACATTGAAGAGTGCCCACTTTGAACGCAATTTTGTGTAGATAAAGAATACCCAATTTGATGTGAAAATTCAGGGAGCCAGCTAGCGAGGCGTTCAGATTTCAAAGGGACGTTGGAGAGGGATAATGTACCCGAACGGGATGATAGGCGGAAAATGTTAGAATCCTATCAATCGCCAGTTTAAAACCGTCGAGCGAGGGAGCGGACACAGCGACTTGGCAATCCTCCTGTACATAAGAACCACCACAAATGAGAGAACTTACGCGAGGAGCCCTATAGTCGGGAATTGTGAAGCTATCGAAACCGTTCAGATGTAACACCCTGACGGCGTGCAGCTGCCAGGCTTCCCGAAGGAAGCACGAGGGCTGGGATACCACCAGGCTGCCCAAACCTACAGGGGAAGTATGAATGGAAATCGGGTTCGAACCAGATACTTCCGGCCAGTCAATTCGCGCTCTAACCACTCAGCCACCAGGATCCTTAACAATTTGTGGAACGGGCTACAGACTACAGTACATTCGCCAATGAGAAATGTGGGAATGTAACTTCTGCATCTAAATTTCGTCTGGGATACTTTGCCCGAGTAGACAGACGCAGAAGCCGGTAGCTTCACACCGAGAAGTGTCGTTCGAGAGAAGCACCTTGGTAGAAACACTCACTGACCTCTGGTAGGACTATCAGCATACTAGTTGTGCTCACCATATTACACTAAATGGACAAACACGGATGGTTACGCCATGTCAGCCAACAAATGAGATTACGCGAGCCCTATAGTCGGGAATTGTGAAGCTATCGAAACCGTTCACATGTAACACCCTGACGGCGTGCAGCTGCCAGGCTTGCCGAACGAAGCACGAGGGCTGGGATACCACCAGGCTGCCCAAACCTACAGGGGAAGTATGAATGGAAATCGGGTTCGAACCAGATACTTCCGGCCAGTCAATTCGCGCTCTAACCACTCAGCCACCAGGATCCTTAACAATTTGTGGAACGGGCTACAGACTACAGTACATTCGCCAATGAGAAATGTGGGAATGTAACTCCTGCATCTAAATTTCGTCTGGGATACTTTGCCCGAGTAGACAGACGCAGAAGCCGGTAGCTTCACACCGAGAAGTGTCGTTCGAGAGAAGCACCTTGGTAGAAACACTCACTGACCTCTGGTAGGACTATCAGCATACTAGTTGTGCTCACCATATTACACTAAATGGACAAACACGGATGGTTACGCCATGTCAGCCAACCGAGTTTCCTTGCAAGCAGCTTTCTATAACTCTGGAATCACTCGGGTCATAGTTGCTGGCATTCCTCCATTGCAAATAACGAAGAATGGGATTTCCGCAGTCCACATTGTGGAGTTGCCGGATAGTTTAAGGCTAAAAATGTATATCGTGAGCTGTTCATTCTAACGCCAAACAGTAAACCCCACCCTAAATCAAGTAGACCCTTGGGTGTTATTGCTCCATGAGGCTGCCATCGGTTATAAAATACAGAACCTAACAATATGGGGCTCGGGATCCATGATACCTAATCAACCGGCGTCGACCATGGCGGACAACTAAAAGACGCTAGATCAAATGAATGACTTGCGACTAGGGACTTTAACAGTGGTGAGATAAGACTCACATCGACCCCAGCCGAGCTCGACTAGCAGTCACCCATCCATCTCAACTGAGAAAAGACAATGAACGAGATGAAAAGTTGAACTTTATGAGGCGTTTTGATGAGTAGGCCTTATTTACGCGCACTGTTCAGTGAGATTGGGGTCCTGAAATGTACAAAAATCCAGGAAGGGTAGGACTTATTTACGCGCACTGTTCAGTGAGAGATTGGGGTCCTGAAATGTACAAAAATCAGTTAGTTTATGGAAATATCACTGAGGCAAGTGGCGGATGAATTGGCAGTAACACTTACTCCATAAAGCGAGCACTTCAGCGGTGTCAGTCTCGTAGAACTGCACTTATACGGTGTCATTTTCAAGTGCTCACTTCTATCGCGTCATATCTTGTAGCTGATATCTACAAAGAATGATGCCCTAAGAAATCCGGCTTACCTTAAATGCATGAAACTTCAGTAGGCGAACAGACTGGAGCCCAATCAACAGCGAAGCCGTTGGTGAATGAATTCATCGCCTAGCCAGAGTAGACATCTTTCCATACTTCGCCAAAACGAGGGCGAAACCAGGCTACATCATTCTGCATTCTTTTAGGACTTTATTCTTTCCTACCAAACTGGCGCTTAGATGATTAGAACCGATATTATCCTGCAGATTCTCGGTTTCTCTCCGCAGCCGGAAATGTAGACGCACTATGTGCTGGTATCCTGTGCTTCGGTCCAAATGAACATCATGGAATGGCATTCCGGATCGTTTGGAAGTTCAACCTATGCGCTTTTGGGTGGAGACGAGTCCGGACAGCAATAACAAGCAATCGTAAACGCACTCACATTGGGGACAAGCCTGAAGATCCACAGCGTACAGTGGGCAAGGTTCATCAGCACAGCACTCGAAGTGTCTCGATGAGCGGTCACTTGAACACCAGCTGCCAGCCATCATCAACCGACATCTGCGTTGAGCTGCACTATTCTCGACCACCGACAGCAAATTATGTATGTATCAGGCATCGGGGCAAAAGGATTCGCCTCGGAACAATCCACTCTGATGACCTTGCCAGGACTATAACAGAAGCACGCCACCGGATTTGTCAAGCTTCACCTAGACCGAAGGCACATCACCTTCCAAAATAAGACCCAAATATCTGTCACTTACTCAACACATAGGGTCAGAACTTTCGACGGTAGTTGTAGAGGTCCTGGGTGGTTAGGACCTTGCCGAATTCGTCGGCTACAAATTGCCGCACTTCACACAACGGCGTACCATAGTTCAGCAGTGCCCTGCAAGTGCCCACCTCCTCTTTGGTTAGCCGTCGGTTTACAGGAATTCGATCGTACGAATACTTGGTCAACTCATGATTATGTTCAAGATAATACGAGGTGACTAGGAGTTTGTTTCCGCGTCTCCTTAGACAAAATCGGACTGGACAACCGGTGCTTCGTGTACTGTTTCTGTTATAAGCAAATGCGCTCAACTTACTAGCTCTTTCTAATTCCCCGACTTTCGCTTGGTTTCGGGGGTCGCCTGTTGCATTTATAGTACACCCATTCATATCGCAAAACAGCGTTTGTGCTTCGACTGCTGGATGAACGCACGAATACCACGTAGTTATTCTTCATGTATTCATTTAACGCCTTCTCAAACGCCTTGAAAGATGAAAACGATACGGCGCCCAAATTCTCAGCAAACGCATCTGAAGCCGCATCTGAAGTAGCCTCTGAAGCCATAGCAAAGCACGTTCAAAGTCGAATGCGCGCCACAAATGAGGAGAAACACTAATTACAACAAATGTCGAAAAAATGAACGGAGAGTTGCGTTAATTTTGACTTGCCTACGCATAAAACAAAATGCAACATTTGGCGTGAGAAGTTTAATTTCTTTCATAAAGGCTTCGCAGATAAAAGCGTTGTGCCCAAATGTGCAGCCTGAGCCCTGCCGAGCGTTAGATGCACATTGTGGCGATTTGTACCTTTATTTTACTTCCATTATAACACTACGTATTTCGTCAATTTCATAATCGTTTTTCGTTTGAATACGAAATACTACAAAGACGCGCACTTGTACAATTTCACAGAATACAAGCGTGGTCACGTGCTTCGACTCTCTCTTCTGATTTCGCTCGCGCTTGCAGCGGTCATTCGCGAGTCTCATGTACTAACTCTGGTACCAAAACATTTCAGACATCTTCGGAATCTGTTATACGTGGGAGCTGTTCAGAAGAAGACCTCTGGACCAACATAATTGGATTATTGTTTATTCGCTGACCTGGGCCGACGACGAACTATCTTAAAGAGAACAATTGTTAGTGAGTCTGTTCCATCTGATCTCTTTATATTTTGTATACCCAACCTAGCGTCATTATTTTTGTTTCTTTGCCCACACACTCCGGTAAACTAACTTATTGAGTAGCCAGACCACTACAACGTCTCAAATTATCTAAATAAAACCAGCTCCGAGGTAGAATTTAACATGAGGTTTTAGCATTTGGTGCTGTTTATTTAAACACTTAAATCCTCCCATTGGACTGCAACTTTGTTTGAAGTTGTTCGAACGTACTCGAGGCCCACTGTGAGCTCCGGATTCATGTTTTTGATGTCTGGTACGGGTCAGTACATTTTGTCCGTGCGGCCGGCAGATGATTCAGTCGCTTGACGAAGGCCGCCATCCCCCTGCTTGGAAGGAAGCGATTGTCACGCCAATCTACAAAAATGGTGACCGACTATCGCCTGGCAACTATAGGCCTATAAGCCTCACTAGCGTGCCGTGCAAGGTGATGGAACGCATTCTGAAGCGAGCCATCCTAGATCACCTTACTTCCAGCAATCTGATATCTCCAGCTCAACACGGATTTCTCCCAAACCGTTC
>NW_008752143.1:6691-8430 GCF_000715545.1 Opisthorchis viverrini | reverse complement strand
ACACACGGCGGGAACATAGTAAGAAAATCTTCAAGCTCAGGGCACACACATTCATTAGACAAAACATTTTTTCATTTCGGGTAGTAATGCGTGGAATGACCTTCCTCCGACGGTTGTACACGCTCCTTCTCGAACCCAATTTAAAGCACTATTAGACATTTATTTATGCGAATCCTCGCGCTGGCGAGCATACTGCCCCGCGCTGAGAACATAAAGAGCAGCGCTGCACCCTTTTTTCCACTTGTGCCTTTCAGGTGAACGACAGCCACTGACCGACAAGAACAAAACCGACCCGGGAAACTTGCGCGAAAGCCTCGATACTGTGTATCAATCCGTGAAATCCGTGATTCAATGCAGAGGTTTGCTGGTCCACGCTGTGCTCCTTCAACGCATTTTAAACAACTTTGCGAGTTTGCATGATCAATAATTTGGTAGCTTCGTGCGCATAAACTAAAAAAGGGCACCGATTCTCTCCCTTCGTATGAAAAAGGGTTCTGCCGTTGCAGTAGGCGTGCCTGTAACCAAAATCATGACCACGGAATTGATCGCAGATAGTAAGTTTATCGTTGTTCTTTTAAAGCAGATAGCACACACTACTATGTGCTCAGCCAGATGACATGTCCGCCGGTATAAAGACTTCTATATGGTTAGCTCCTACCGCCTGAAGCCCAACCACCCATTCAGCAAATCCTTTCTTGACAGGCTTCTCATTAACCGGCGCCTGACAAATGATGAAGTAAATGAGTGTAGTGCCGTTTTGAAGTAGGGCGAACCGTCTTCGGAGGTTCACCAATGGGTTGCGGATCATTTTGGATAGGTGCTGACTATCCAGGGCATTTACAACGATTGCGTCGGGCGACAGGCCATGTTGTTAAGTATTTCGTCGGTTGTATTTTTTGGTTTATTAGATGGCATGTCGATTACACCCAGACTTTGATAATGTACCCGTGTTCTGTTGGTGGAATAAGAGGGGTGAGTTTTAGGTGCCTGTGCTTTTTGCATCGTTTCGGTGTCTGCCGAATGAAGTAAACGTGCTATGCATGGGGGAAGCGTCTGGTTTAATGATACTGCCGCCAAATGCAAAAGCGCAAGCCACATGCGTTTTTGTGGCGCATGACATAGGCATCTGGGGCCACGCATTTTACAAACATCACTGACCAATTTTTCTGGATGAACTTTGCATTATATATCCTGTGTATGTTACCCATGAAACAAAACCGAAGAACTCCAAAATATGCGAATGGGTGATGATCCAAGACTTTGAAAATTCGCCCACTGAAAGATGCAAACGGATTAGACTAACCCCACGTAACAGTCACAAATTCAAATATCTATAATTTAGCGGATTTGAGTGTGCTTCAAGTGAGCAACCCGTGCCATGTAAGTGCAATAGCATGATCACATGCCTACCGAAAACCGCGATTGGGGATAAATTTAAGCGAATTCTGTCCAAAATAAATCAGTTTGTAATGGCCTCACGGTTTCAGCATAGATAGATCAAAATGAAATATTTTAACACAAAATATGGGTGTGATACACTCAAAATGAGTTTCGATTTTCTCCTGTGCAAGATTGCGAAGGCACTCTCTTGCTGTGTGATTCATTCACGGGGTCACGGATTCACGGATTGATAAGCAAGATCGAGCATTCTGCCCAAGTATCCTGGGTCAATCTTGTTCTTGTTGGTCAGTGGCTGTCGTTCACCTGAAAGGCACAAGTGAAAAAAGGGAGAAGAACTG
>NW_008752143.1:0-5840 GCF_000715545.1 Opisthorchis viverrini | reverse complement strand
GCCGCACACTACTACGGGTCAGGCTCCCTGCAAATTGTTAATGGGACGAAGACTTCGAACACGTTTGGATCTGCTACGGCCGGATTTGGCGCTTAGGTTCAAACAACAGCAGTGCTCCATGAAGCAAAACGCAGATAAACACGGCGGACCTCGCAAATTACGAGATGGCGAGGAGGTTTACGTCAAACTTCAGTCTTCAGATAATGAATGTGTGCGTGGATGTGTGAAGTCGACAAACCGTAACCTTATTGACATGCTGTTAGAAGACGGGAGGATAATACGCCTTCATTTAGACCATATCAGCACTAGGAGGCATGGACCAGATGCGGAATAAACATTCGAGCCGACAGAGCAGGTGGAATCTGGGCCGAAGCATGAGAGTTTGAAAACAACCATAGATGCCTCAAGGTGCCTGCACCGGTCGGCTAGGCAGTCAAGACAGGAATCAAGGCTTGAGTTGGTTAAATCAATCGGTGGGGGACTGTAGTAGCTGCTTCGGTGTGTCAGAGAGTTTGCGCGTGTGCGTGTCTGTTCGTCGTTTCACCATCGATCTGGCATGTGACTTGAGCGGCTGATTGCGTGAACATTGTGAGTTGACTGGATATAGGAGTCAGTTGCTTACTTACCCGCAACGAATTCGGACCAATTAGCCACGTGTGCACAATACACCCGTGTCCGTACTTACGTGCTCTTTTGACTTATTGTGAACTACAGTAAACCCCTGTTGATGATCCAAGCATAGAAGGGATTCCGGAGGCCATCTGGATCTCCATAGAACAGACCAAATTATCTGTGCTTGTGGGTTGTATCTATCTACCACCGGCTTCCATCCCGATTCTTTAAATGACTTGTCCCTTATTATCTTTACTGCACCCGCCATTTCTCATTCGTCGAAGTTTGTGCTGGGAGACCCATACCTACCGGATGGTTCCTGATCTCCCATTTTGGGCCGTGATCATTACAACTCGCTGCTTGCCCAAATTAGTATAGAAGGGTTGTCCCAGATTTTACGCGGCCCAACTTGTGACCAACATACCGTAGACTTTATCTTTTCAAATGAGGGTCATCTGGCTACAACTGCAGTTGGTCTATGCTCCCCAGGTACCGATCACTGTTTCGCTTCGTGCAATGCAGTCAGGTATAGCGAAACGGTTCCTCCGAGTCCTTCCTTCTTTCACCTCCTAAACACGGATACTTTGCTGACTTTTTCATCCTTGCTGGCCCCCGAGACTGGAACGACCTCTTCCCCCCGACAAACACAACGCATTTGTGACTTTATCTACCAGAACCTATTGACCTCTCTCAACCATACTTCTCTCACAATGAGCTGCCACCCTGATATATCCCGGCATGATAAGTTATTGAAAAACTTGGGCAATAAAATACACCGAATTGGCACAGAATACAGGAAATCTCGGGAGTTCTCATGGATATTCCTCATCAGCAAGCTCTCAACTGACCCGGAATCCTTACGGGTATTTATCGAGTGACGTGAATAGAACATCACTCTACCAGGGACAGTGCCCGCTGTAAATTACCTAGCTGTCTATTTCGTGGGCACTGTACCCCCACACAGTCACTCAGTTACCTGTCCGCGTTCTGCCAACGATAGTTTTATCACTAATCCTGTCAATATAACCGATTACCAGCTATCACTTACTTCTTCCTGCCAAGCTCAATCCCACAATCCCTGCCACACGCTTTGCATCTCCACAAGAGAGCAACCGCCCGTTTCATGGCAATGTGGCCATCTTCCTAGCTTCAGACCCTCAAGGACTTCGCCGTGCCGGGGGGCGAAGGCACACCATCCCATGCCCTGAGACATGGTGACCAAGATGTCCAAACCATTGTCTCAAATAATTTTCAATTACTCTGTTAACCATGGAATCGTCCCCTCTCAATGAAAACAAGCTATTGTTCACCTTTATTGCAAATCTCGATCCAGGCTAACTACTTTCAACCAAAGAGGGAACCAGCATGCTCCCCCTTTAATAAAAACATCTGAAAGTCTGGCCAAAAGCCCGTTAATCAGGTTCCTCCTAGCAACAAATACCATAGGTGACCAACAGTTCGGATACCTGTCTCAGGTACCCGGAAAAGACTGAGAGTTTCACTTCTTTGAGACCGTCATTGCGGGCTATGATGCCGGACACTATTCTTAGTCTATCTAAATATCCCGAAAGCCCTTGATCAGGTCCCTCATGCATCACTGCTGAAGAACCTCAATTCCGTTGGCATCATCAGATTCTTGCTTACTCCTACGTATCTTACAGGTCACAGATGACATAAGTTGGTGGCAAACGGTCATCTCCACCACCGGTTTTCATTATAGTCATTCAAAGGAGCATGCTAGGCCACATCCTCTTCACACATAGCTTCCTGGCGCTGCTCCGTCCCACCTGCCACCGGTTTTCATTATAGTCATTCAAAGGAGCATGCTAGGCCACATCCTCTTCACACATAGCTTCCTGGCGCTGCTTCGTCCCACCTGATGCGTTTACACTCATTGAGAACTCTGTCCCTCCTTCTGCTGGGATAAAAAAATTTGGCCTCAGATGCTCCTGCACCCTTCGTTTTTCACATGAAGTTCAGTTTCAGGTTGCCCGAGCACATGGACCGTGCTTTCTAGGAGTACTCTCCTTCCATCTTCGAGACGGAAAATTCGCCATTTTCGAGCTATTTTTGTGGCCGATTCTGGGATTCTGTCATGCTTTCTCTTCCTTTAATACCCAAAGTTGCACACTGGCACCCCAGGGCGTCTAACCTTCATTTACCAAAAGGTTATTCTCACATACCAGCCCTCTCTCCTACCGCTCTCGCCGTATAAACCCGTAGGCCTTGAGCCGCTGTTGCTCAGACTGCCAAAGCTAAATTAGCCTCTCCTACACCGTCTGTTGTACCGAAACGCTTTTATGGCAGAGGCTGGGTCAAAAGTAGTCGTATACACTCCATAAATGACGTAAACCAAGCAACAACTCATTGTGCCCTCATGCGCATACAAACATACGATACTATTTCTTCCTGGTTTACTACACCCGCATCTGGAACGATCTCCCAGAGCAGTTCCGAAATATCACATATCAACATAGTCTGTAGATAACTTCCTTACGTGTGGAGCCCCAGCCGTCGCATATAATACTCAACTATCCTTCGGTCTCCGTTATGAATGGGGTCCAGACCACATCTGAGTGTGGCCAAGGTGCAGTTAGTGCACGAAAAAATAAGCCACTCCCTCACTATAGCTTGCTACCTCTTTGATGTGCTCAGAGCAATTTATACCATGTTCCGCCTTGGACTACCCTATCCGCCTTGTTTAATGAGTGGTACCGCGTCTTGCCTAACTCTAACAAAACAAATCTAACAGAGGTCAGAGTTCCTCATACCTGAGAACGTATGATACGCCCCACTACACGTTCAGCACACGCACACAACATTGCGGTACGTTACTGTTTGGCTTGATAACTCACGCCGTTTCATTGCTTAGCCATATTTCAAACGATCTGGCTATCTCTGTTCTGTCCCGATTTTCTCAATGGCAGCTGCCGCCTCACTTAACTTCGTGACCTGCTGTTTGTCGTTTGCCTGTTCAAAATGATTGAGCTGTGTTTCTGTCCTGGCTTTTATTCAACCGGATAAAATATCTGGTAGCTGGTAGCTGGTGTCCTTTATTGGTGCATAAGCTGCACTTATGTCTGTTTACCTGTTTGTCTGGCATGCCACCTTGAAGATCCTGCAGCATGTATGAGGGTGCGTCCAACCGGACGGGTCTCCTTGTTGCATTGCACCATGGTGCGTTCATGTACCCGCCCCCTCCAGTAACACCCCGATGCGTTTACATTCATTGAGAACTCTGTCTCTCCTTCTGCTGGGATAAAAAAATTTGGCCTCAGATGCTCCTGCACCCTTCGTTTTTCACATGAAGTTCAGTTTCAGGTTGCCCGAGCACATGGACCGTGCTTTCTAGGAGTACTCTCCTTCCATCTTCGAGACGGAAAATTCGCCATTTTCGAGCTATTTTTGTGGCCGATTCTGGGATTCTGTCATGCTTTCTCTTCCTTTAATACCCAAAGTTGCACACTGGCACCCCAGGGCGTCTAACCTTCATTTACCAAAAGGTTATTCTCACATACCAGCCCTCTCTCCTACCGCTCTCGCCGTATAAACCCGTAGGCCTTGAGCCGCTGTTGCTCAGACTGCCAAAGCTAAATTAGCCTCTCCTACACCGTCTGTTGTACCGAAACGCTTTTATGGCAGAGGCTGGGTCAAAAGTAGTCGTATACACTCCATAAATGACGTAAACCAAGCAACAACTCATTGTGCCCTCATGCGCATACAAACATACGATACTATTTCTTCCTGGTTTACTACACCCGCATCTGGGACGATCTCCCAGAGCAGTTCCGAAATATCACACATCAACATAGTCTGTAGATAACTTCCTTACGTGTGGAGCCCCAGCCGCCGCATATAATACCCAACTATCCTTCGGTCTCCGTTATGAATGCGGTCCAGACCACATCTTAGTGTGGCCAAGGTACAGTTAGTGCACGATAAAATAAGCCACTCCCTTACTATAGCTTGCTACCTCTTTTATGTGCTTAGAGCAATTTATACCATGTTCCCGTCATCTAGGTCCCCGCCTTGGACTACCCTATCCGCCCTGTTTAATGAGTGGTACCGCGTCTTGCCCAACTCTAACAAAACAAATCTAACAGAGGTCAGAGTTCCTCATACCTGAGAACCTACGATACGCCCCACTACACGTTCAGCACACGCACACAACATTGCGGTACGTTACTGTTTGGCTTGATAACTCACGCCGTTTCATTGCTTAGCCATATTTCAAACGATCTGGCTATCTCTGTTCTGTCCCGATTTTCTCAATGGCAGCTGCCGCCTCACTTAACTTCGTGACCTGCTGTTTGTCGTTTGCCTGTTCAAAATGATTGAGCTGTGTTTCTGTCCTGGATTTTATCCGACCGGATAAAATATCTGGTAGCTGGTAGCTGGTGTCCTTTATTGGTGCATAAGCTGCACTTATGTCTGTTTACCTGTTTGTCTGGCATGCCACCTTGAAGATCCTGCAGCATGTATGAGGGTGCGTCCAACCGGACGGGTCTCCTTGTTGCATTGCACCATGGCGCGTTCATGTACCCGCCCCCTCCAGTAACACCGGTGCATCGCACATCGCCGGTGGTTCTGAGCATGGCCTTTTATTCAGGAAATCAATAAAAGAGCACTGCAGTTTTCTGCTTGTTGCTACCGGGCCAGACTCGCCCCGGTTGTGTCATTCAGCTGGGAAAGCTGTAATCCACAGACGGTAAAAAAGTGAAAAGAGAGAGAACTGGCCTCCCGTGTGTTAAAAAATTCGTAAAAATGGATGGGATAGCCTGGAGACTCCGACGCATTTGGCTTACGTTTGCCTCCTGGGCTGTGGGTGCCCTTGTCATAATTGGAGTTGTACCGTACCACAGCACACTTAATAAACCAAACAAAAACTCAGGCATCTACTTACTGCCTACTGCTCCCAGTATGGAACACATACAACGACAAATATGTGTATACAGAGGTTTTTAACCATCCGCTACCAGCATTCATGACTAGTGCCCGGAGGCGTCTTATTCGCCATGCACCACTTGTCTACTTGAAGCTGATAGCAGTGCCTCGGGGACTGGTGGCTATTTCTCTTTCACCTAGTCTCTCCCCTGGTACTGTTCAACGCATGTAAAATACCAGAATAACTAGTCCATCATCTCGGAATTTTACTCCTATCAGACCATATACATCTGCTTTTCCTAGCCACACCACCCCTCTGCGCGCTTATACCGGCTTTTACTAGA
>NW_008752142.1:303834-307168 GCF_000715545.1 Opisthorchis viverrini | reverse complement strand
TTGCCGAATACGCGGCTACCCAGGTGACTCACGAACAAGGGGGTGACGTCCACTTTGTACCCTTCAGCAGACACGGGAGCAGTTACAACGACAGCCTGCGACGAGGAAGCCATGACGAGTGTGCCTCGACGCGCTGCGCAGCCTATTTTATGGAACACCTCAACCACTGAGATGCGAGAAGTAGCATTTTTCTTCGATGAATGTGTACTACTGAAAGCTTTCATAGTAGTGTAAACTTTACGATGGGTGGCGTATCCGGTAAAGAACGAAAAATCAGTTGGTGGAGATAGTGATATTCGATGCCTCACCATTGGGTTGGCCTTCTGAATGTTGCCAGCCCGCTTATCTGGGACGGCCTCTCCATCCCAGATAAAACAAAATAGACCAGAGATGCACTAGCTGTCCCTCGGAGAATTACTACAACTGTATACTACAACTGTATTCACAGAGTGCTCCACAAGGTCGTGCTAGAAACTTCGTGTGGGGGCGAGAAGCGTCGAACCAAAAACCCTCGTTCCGGATTGGCTGGCATTCTGACCAATCAGGGCATGCCTTCGTTTGGTCTGTTTCCTGCACGTGAGACACCCGTCCAAATGATATGATGTTTATTTATTAGGGACGTCTTGCCTCCTGACACTGACTGAGAACCCCACCGCAATCCGGGAACGGAAAAGGAGGAAGGTCGTCAGGGCCAGCAGCACGACGAAGACGGATTAGAGATATATAGTCGGACACTCCTGCTCTTGGAGGCGGCTCCACATTCAGTCCACCTTTCTCTTCCAGAATTGTGGAAGACGTCTGCCAACTGAATTTATATTCGATGTACTGTGACCAGCGGTTTAAAGGTTCTGCTTTGCTGGACAAAGAGCCATTCTATTCCCTGATAATTTCGTTGACGAAAGGCTTCCGAGGACCAGCCGAGTGAACCAAGTGGAAGTGCTTGCGGACGTTCGCAGTATTTTTGTACCTTCTCTTTCTTCAGCCTATCGCGTACACCAAGCCTCGTGGTCTGCACGGACGCTCAGTATTGACCGCTGTTGGATGATTCGTCGGGTGGAGTTGTGGTGGCAGCCAAGGAGAATTCGTCGCCGGGCTTCTAGCAAAGATTTGGTCATCCAACATTTGTATGAGGTTGTTCGGGTTGTACAGCGAACAGAAGTTCCAGCACTGGATATTTTTTCCCAGTGCCCGTTTATATCTGATGTCGGACCGACTGGCAGGTATTCGGAGAGCCGGTACTAAAGGTTTATTTTTACTTCTGGGTCCATCAGTTTCCCAATGACTAAGCGAGGTGTGCACGTTTTACTTAGGATTGAAGAACAGCAGTGGACGAATGCATGGTCGGAGTCCAAGCTGGTGTTCCGGAAGGAGCGGCAGACGATGGTCCATCCTCATCCTCGAAAACTCACGGCGGTGTGATCTATTTGAATTCGGAGCTGGTTCGTAAGCGGTGAATTCTGCTGTTCCGGAAATCGGTATTGCAAAGGAATAGTCTGTTGTAAGTGCCATAGTTGTATGTGGGTAGGAATGCAGCCAGACCACCCACACCTAGAGAGGAGGATAGTCAGATTCCTGGACCAATGCCCTTGGCACAAATGTCTGGCTGCAAGGCGGAAGTGTTTAATACAAGTGGGCAATTTGTATTCCTTAGTATTTTAGGGGGCTCTTGGTGCGTTGCGCCTTGCAGGATGGGGTCTCCGTGACTCCTTCTATGCTTGGGTTGAGACATGGCAAGAAATGGTGGTTAATCGTACTCGGTGGCGTTCGTGCAGTCAGTCACTTTCAATATTGTCTAATTGAGCACTCTGAGCTGAAGGCACACCAGAACGTCTGTGATAGGCCAGAACCAGGCCCCATCCTTCACCCACTGTTATTCTCCTACTTTTACTCTGAGGCTATGAATATAGATAAGCTTTGTGACTGTATGGTGTGAGGCATCAGTGCAAGCACTGCTGTTGCCGTGTCCGACAATGATGATGATGAGCTGCACACCACAGGCCATGGATTTCTGGCGAAACGTCATCCGCAAATAAGCGTGACTCCTAGGAAAACTCGGCCAACCCTGTTGTGAATTCCGTTTCACTCCTACAGTGTTCCGGAAGGGAAATGACGGGACCTTAGTTTCCCAAAATGTATACATGTTGTTACCCAACATATGCACCTGTCGTCAGACCGCTTCCTGAATACGCCAAGTTGTCTACACTGGATGAAGGAAGGACTTAGCCCTCGCTGGCTGTGTTCAACGAACACCTATGAAAAGAGCTGCCTCCTTCAAATCCGTTGTAAAATTTGTCTCATGGTGCTCGACCTCGGAGACCTAGTGCTCATTTACGCCTAGTTTGAACAAGGTTCGGCTAACAGCTTCTTTTACCGTTGACCAAGATAACGCACGTCGAGGGCATGGTACGAAAATTTTCAAGCTCTAAAGTGGCCCTCCGAAGTGGACAAAGTCAACACCCATAACGTTGACAGCCAAATCCACAACATCGACAACAGGTGAATGGAAGAACCCTCCACATTCGTGTGTTCGTGAATTCGTGGGCGGATTAAGTGGCCGACCGAAAGCTGTATTATCGCCGAGAGTTCATTGGCCCAAGGGTTTCACTTAATGGAATCACAGAATCACGGATTAGATCACAGGTTCGAGGCTCCGCCTACTCTTCCCGAAACGCTTTTGTTCTTGTTATTTAGGAGCTGTCATTCACCTAAAAGGTTAAAACAAAAAAGGGTTAACCACTACTCTTTGAGTTTCCAGGACGGGTTACTGGGCTCGCCAGCTCGGGAACTCGCAAATAGAAGCGTCTAAACGTGCCTTGAACTAGCTGATTGAAGGAGCGTGGATTATTGTCTGAAGAAGGCTATTGCATGCACCAACTCCCCTGAAAGAGACAAATCTGCACTCAGCCTGAATAACTGCTTATAGTGTCACTCCAGTATGTTAGTTGGGTCAATGGTGAATAAGCTGCCGGCCAAACCTTGTTCAAACGGGGCATAAGTAAGTATTTGGCCTCCTCTTAGGTGGAAGTGCTCCAGGATAAAGGGATTAAGCACCCTGAGACGACTTTCATAGCCCACGGATTTAAGGTCAGCAACCAGTCCCGTAGTAGCTCGTTGGGTATATTCAACGAGGGTTAAGTCGTTCGTGCGTCCTGAGTAGACAAATTAATTGGCGCGTTCAAGAAGCAGTCTAACTTAGGTCCCATAGAGCATCTAGAACTCCATGCGAGTGGTACGGCATAACGTGCGCCGGACCATCCGCAAAACAGATGTATCGATTTCTCAAGGTGCAGTGAGAAGGACGTGTTTGAAGGGAGCAAGACACCAAAATCCTTTT
>NW_008752142.1:298790-303741 GCF_000715545.1 Opisthorchis viverrini | reverse complement strand
GACATATAGACGTACTTTTCGTCATTCAGAGGATGGTGCCAGTCCAGCGACCACTGCTTGGCAGTGTCTACGTTCATTTGGGGAACACTGGCATTGGCACTCCAGGATTTCAAGTCATCCGCAAAAAGTAGACATGGACTTGCAAGAACATCTGGGAGGTCGTTGACATAGATTAGAAACAGCAGTGGTCTCAGGATGGAGCCTTGAGGAACTCCAATGGAGACCAGCGCTGGAGAAGAGTAGGTCGAAACTACTTTCAATCAGAACAATCTGTCTGATGGGAATACCCCAACCCAGCTTTTAGTTTCCCGTTGAATCGTGTGAAATTGGAACTTGTGAAGTACGGATACCTGAGGGACTCAAATGAATACTAATGGGAGGTCAAAAATTATGGCATTGGATGAGTCCCTCGTCTTTGCCTTCGGTTTAGCAGTCTATAGATACGAACATGTTTGTCATACAGGAACGGGTTGGAAGGAATCCATGTTGCACTGGGGATATAAAGTTGGTGGTGGCCTAGAATAACCCGCTTTATTACCGGTTCCATCACCCTCCACGGTGCTCCAGTGAGGCTGATAGTTCTATGGCTGCAAAGCCTTATCTTGTCACCAGTTTTGTAGATTGATGTGATGATCGCTTCCTTCCAAGCATACTGAAGGCGGCTTTGGTCAAGTGACTGTGGAAACACCGGTAGAAATTATTTACCGGTGTAGATGACGTTACCCTCAGGATCCTTGGATGGACCTATTTTAAGCCCAACAGCGCAGAATTACTTGATCCTTTGCAAGGGTCGAATGTCTTCTACCGTGAAGACCAAATCGGTTAGAGACCGTTCTTGTCTACGTCTAAGCAAGATTGGATGGAACTGAACATAATCCCGCGTTAGTTATCCACAGACTTCATATAGCACTGTTCTGTCACTCGTGGGTTCCCCGTTCTGGTCCCTCAACGTAAACTCTAATGACTTGTGTTGTGTGGCGATGTCTCCTGTATTGAACAGCACATTTCTGTTTCTTCAAGCAAGGTCCACAGTTGTGGCTTCTTTTTATGTGTTCCATCGGTGTAGTTTTTATTTAAAGCAGTTACACATTTTACGAAATACTGGCTCATCTTCTGTAGTCAACGATTTAAAGAAAAATTGAGATCTTTTCCGCATTGCCCCAAAATCTTTCAGGTGGCTAGCTCTTTATCCTAATGGACGCTATTTTAGGAGGAACAACGCATTAACCGCGTTAAATATCCGGACAATTGTCCGGTATAAGCCTCCCACTGTAGGAGGTCCTACTTTAACTTGTTCAAGAAAAATGCACATTCCAGAAATTCTGCACAGCAGAAGTTTCCTATCCACAGTTGGGGTTCCGGATTTCCATCCTATAGCAGATGTAACCGAAGGCCAGCACACAGTGGTCACTATGTGTCATCGGAGCGTTCATTACAAACTGATCAACGAAGCTCCCTTCAGTAGTGATGCCCAAATCCAGGAGAGATGAAAGTTGGCCTGCCCTGCATCTGGTGGGTCCAACGACCTGTTGAGTGTAAGCGCTCTGTTGAACGGGTTCGGTCAGTGTGCCGCAAAAGCCCACTTGATCCGACGCATTGGAGCTTCAGGCAGCCTTTGATGAAAACCAAGGGAGATGAATATATACATACATTCATTCAATGTTCTCATTATTCGCACAATGAAGTTGAATTTTCGAGAGCCACGACGTGTCCCCAATGATCTAAAGCAAACAATCACTTGAGTTCAGATCACCAGCACAAACTTTTAAGCCATATCTAGGCATCCCGCGGTCTCAGCAAAGCTGGGAAAGTACTTTGATCGACTTTTTCGGCCAGAGATTTGATTGCTTTGATGAAAGTTACCGAGATGCAAATATATGAATGTAGATTAAAATGGTTTTCAGTTCGCGCAGCAAATTCCGCGAATAGTTTTATTCCATTCGGAAGTGTTTTGCAGCTAAGAGCATCGTGCGATTCATGTGGTTCATTTGGTGACGGGGCAGGAATCGCCGAGCCCAACTGGCAAAAGTGGTAAGAGAGCGAATTTACGGAGCGGAAGGACCGTGATTCGAATCCCACATCCGCCTCACGACTTCCCCTTTCTAGGCTTGGGACACCTAGCAGTATCCCAGCAGTTGAGCTTACTTCTGGTGGCATGGCAGCTAGGCACTGGAAGAGTGCTTTAGCTGAACGCTTTTCCCAGGCTCCGTTCGCTTACCTCTGAAGAAGATGCATAACACCATCGGCTTGCACTTCTCGGGCTAAATTCTCACGTGGGAGGTGAGGAACACGTGGCAATAGAGAACGTTGTCGAAACGTACATTCCAGTCATCCGGCGGGCATTTTTCACGCACTAACCACAAGGAATGTTGCACACGCGACGAAATGCGTGTCGTCCTAAATGCATCCTTGTAGGAAACATTTTGCAAAACAGGGCAATCACGGTTCCCAAAACGGAGTGTAAAACGATGTTGCATGGACATGAGGTACCGATTGCCATTCAGTCGAGACGACCATCTGCAAGATGACAAAACGCTCATTCCTTGAAAATGACGTCAAGTTCACCGAAGAAGACCCTAAGTAAAAACCTCCGTGTGCATGTTGAAACAAAAGCGCATTCCTTGAACACATTAAAACAAATGATGAAATATACGCTGCACTTTGTGGTGAGTTAAAACAGAGTTGTGCTCCTTAAACACCCAACTTCAATCTAAAAAAATCGTAATGAATAGTCATATAAATGCATGCCACAGCATTATTGCTTTCCACTAAATCTAGACATATGTGAATCAAAACCACCTGCAGGCGCTCGGTATTCGCACAGTGGAGTTGAATTTTCGATAGCTATGACGCGTCCCTGATGGACTAAAGCAACAGGGAAATTGAGTTAAAAGTAGCAGTCCAAACTTCTAAGCCTCATTAAGGCATACAGGGGTCTCCGCGATGCCGGTAAACTATCCCACAGGACTTTTCAGCGACAGGCATGGTTGCTTCAATGAGCAATGAAATTTGGTGAGCCGCAAAAAATGAAGGTATACTAGGACGACTTCCGAAATCAGCACATACCAACAAAATGCAACATTTTGGCGTAAAAAGTTTTGCTCCCTTTGAACAGGTTTTGCAACTGATAGCATTGCGCGAATAACGGCCACCCCACCTGGCTTGTGCATTGTAGTATACGGTGTCTGTCATTCTGATTGATTCATAAGTAAGTACTGGTGATGTACAACCTTGCTTACTGGGCTTTGGCTCATGAGCTTTGTTTCTGTTTCCCATCCACGGAAATTGTCATGAACACCTGCCCTCGGAGAATCACTGCCGCCCTGGTGCTTCCATGGCGTGCATATTACATAATTGGTGACCAAACCAGGATGGTTACCACGCACTGGTGAACCTACCACGAAGATCCTGGCTCTACATATGTGCATACAGGCCTCAGAGGTAGCACGATGCTCACCCACACACGGTAGACGCAGTCCCAGACACAGCAACCTTTGCACACGCTCACCAGCTTAACGCACCGCACCACTAGCACTGGCCGGTTCATGTAGGCCATGGTACACCAGGGACGGTGTTCTTCAAAAAGGGCGCCAGCGTAGTATACGGTGTCTGTCAGTTTGATTGACTCATATGTAAGTATTGGTGATGTACAAACTTGCTTACTGGTCTTTGGCTCATGAGCTTTATTTCTGTTTTCCATCCACAGAAATTGTTGTGAACACCTGCCTTCGGAGAGTCACTGTCCTCTGGTGCTTCCATAGCGTGCATATTACACTCGCTCACAACAGGTCAGGGGTGGAGGCACGAAACAGCCTTCCGCTGGACAAAAGCTCAGCCGACCCCAAACTCATGAACAAGCCGACTATGTTCATATCCCGTTGTGCTCCGGAAAGCAGGCCGACGAAACCAGCTGCGTCTCCGGCCGGTAGATTTTACTCGAACACCACGTGCCTCTCGCCCACCTAAAGCAGTGATGCCCTGGAAGAGGCAAACCTCACATGCAAGCAACGCCCAAAGTACGCGGAGCTATCAACGCTTATCTCCGTAACGGACAACACAGCCGCAACCATGCACTCCTCAACAAGGCCACAGCTTCTGAACTGAACCGAGTCAGATGTGCGGGGTCAAACAGCGAAGCCAATCTTCAGCTCCACTCCGTCAAAGCGGCCTCTCTGCTTGCGGACACAACTGTGGCCCAGGACCCCGACAACCTAAGCCATAAACATGACTACAGCCATCCGGAAAATCCCTCGTACATCCAGTTGGCCACGCTGACCGCTGGCGGATCGGGCGTCCACACAAGTACGAAAGAGCGACTAAAGCCAAACAAGCCACATAAAAATCGCCAGATTAGAAAACTGCTAGCTGACTTCAAGGTGCAGTGCTCCACGAAAACGAGCCTCTTAGGAGCGCCCCCAAAATCATTACTTCTTGGTGCCGCCACCCAGCGCCCAGGGCCACACAGAGACACTTTCCCGGCCAAACCGCACCAAAACACCCAAGAATCCAGGAAGGCGAAAGCTTGCCGCAAACCCCTGAGCAACAGCAGATCTGGTCGCCAAAATGGGGTCGCTGAAAGAGCTACAAACAGCAACGGTCGAAATTTTCGCCCACGGGGAAAAAGACTTCGTCCTCCAAAGCCGAAAGGCCCGAGCAAACCGGGGCGAGAAAAACCTCGCAAGCGAAAAGCACCCTCAAAAACCACGAAAACAGGAAGCAGACGACATCGCCCCAGAGGCCCCTTCGGAGCCTTGGACTCAAACCCGGCGCACAACTATTAAGTCTGCTGACCACCCTGGTCACTCAACTTCCGGCTCCTCACCCTCGGAGGCAGCAGAGACGGTGTTGAAGTGCTTGTCCACAAACTGCCCCAGCCTTTTCAACAAACTCGGAGATAGTAAACAGTCAGCGTGTTTGGAAAAACCGTCCATAATCGCACTCACATAATCGC
>NW_008752142.1:251746-298369 GCF_000715545.1 Opisthorchis viverrini | reverse complement strand
AAAGAGACCAGAAAACATCATGAGGACAGATGCCAAAAAGGATTTGGGCATCTGGGTCTCCTCAAACTTGTCCTTCTCACTGCACCATGAGAACTCGGCCCAAAAAGCATTCGCCATTTTACGGATGATTTGGCCCACCTTCTCCCGTATTACTCGCATGGACTTCCAAACGCGCTATTGGGCCTTACGTCTGACCGCTCCTGGAATACGCCAACCAAGTTGTCTACTCAGGACTTACGAAAGACGTCACCCTCATTGAGCGTGTCCAGCGGGCCGCCACGAGAATGGCTGCCGGCCTCAAACCCGTGGACTACGAAACGCGTCTCGCAATGCTTGATCTCTTGCCCCTGGAGTACCGTCGCCCCCGAGGGGACCTAATTCTTACTTATGCCCTGTTTGAACAAAGATTGGCAAACAGGTTTTTTTTACCGTTGGCCCACCAAACACACGGCGGGGACATAGTAAGAAAATTTTCAAGCTCAGAGCACACACATTCATTAGACAAATTATTTTCTCATTTCGGGTGGTAGTTGCGTGGAATGACCTTCCTCCGGCGGTTGTTCACGCTCCTTCTAGAACCCAGTTTAAAGCACTATTAGACACTTGTTTATGCGAATCCTCGCGCTGGCGAGCATACTGTCCAGCGCTGAGAACATAAGGAGCAGTGCTACACCCTTTTTTTCACTTGTGCCTTTCAGGTGAACGACAGCCACTGACCGACAAGAACAAAAGCGACTCGGGAAACTTGGGCGATAGCCTCGATCCTAGGTATCAATCCGTGAATCTGTGAGCTGAATATGCGCGACTCGGATTGGTCTATACGCAGTCCAATCAAAAAATGCTTTTTGGCCCTTTCCAGTTATCGATGCACCCGACCAATTGACATGGTGTTGTGGCAGCGCTTCTTCGCTCATGGCCCCACTGCGTGTAATTAGAGCAGCGGGTGATTTTTTGCTCCGTTTGCCTCATACAGACTGTTTCAAGATTCAGGGAAATCTCTAGTTTGAACTTTCCGGATTCATCTAATCGCATGTGTTCTTTGGAATCATGTGCTGGAGGGGCAACTTTTGACCCATCCCAATTGTTCGGGAAGGCCTGTTTCGCCCAGTTATAAGTAAACATGTTATACAGTCACCAAATGAGTGATTCCTGTTCATCTCCAAACGGATGGCGTGAGTTTACTCCGGAAAGTAGTCCCTTGACGCTTGAGGCAGAAAAGGCGCTCGCTTATTTCGGAAGCCGTTGGGGTTTAAAGTTTATTGTTCAGGCTTGAGTTGCTGGCCGGTTGAACAGCTCTTGGTGGCCATTGAACTGTTTACAGTGTTCAATATAAGGCTCAGACGAGAAATATGCGTACCATTTTTTTCTCAATGAATGTTTCGCCCAACAGAAGATTCCAAACCTATAGCCCGTATCAGCGAGAATAGTTTGAGTATATTCCAGAACTTTCTAGCCTCCATCTCGTCGGCTTTCGTGATCCACCAAACTTCTCAATCTTCGCAAATGCTTTTTTCACCTGAGGTCAGACCGTTCGTCGAGTAGCATTGTGCTCTCCGTGGTTCGAACTCGACCTCTGCCTCTCGACTTCCTCTGTCTAGGCTTGGGCAACCTGGCATTATCCCAGCCCTCGTGCCTCCTTCGTGTGGCATGGCAGCTAGGCGCTGAAATGGTGCTACAGCTGACTGATTTTTATTTATTGTGCTCTGGACCAGAGAATTACGTGTTCGCAATTCGAGAAATTCCGGGATGTTGCACAGCATACAATGCTTATATCTATTTCACTGCGCCGTTACTTATTGAGTGCTCATGATCTTGGGGGATTGAGTCAGTGGCTTCATTAAGCAGTTTTGGTAGGCCTGCCTCAATTCAGGGTCTGGGCGCTTCTCAGTGACCATTTAGGTATTCACATCTTGCGTGCCCCTGAGAAGCGTAGCGAGATGTAGCAACGAACATGCACGTGATCCGAGTCCACATGACTATCCCAGTAGCAGCTATAATCAGTGATTGACAGGCACCACCTATAGATAATGGCGATGTGCTGCGTCTGTGTTTAAGGTTAGATCGCATGTGGTGGCACATTGTTGGTTGTTTTTTGTGAGTTAGTGCTTTGCGGAATCGGGGCGAGCCTGTTCCGTGGTTCGAGCGTAAATTTACTGACAGGAAGGTCTGCAGTTCGAACCCGACTTTATACATCTCGACTTCTATCTAGGCTTGGGCAACCTGACAGTATCACAGCCCTCGTACTTCTTTCTTGTGGCATGAAAGTCAGGTGCATTTGGTTACATGTGAAAAAATCTTTCAGCTGTAGCACCCCTTCGGTGCAGGTACCTACCCTATCTTTCCAAACCTTCGTTGAACGAAACTATGGCAGTTATAACCACTGCTACCAGTCCGCAGTCCTTACAGCTGATGTTGATGGCGTTCTGGCACCTCGGGTAACCATTCAGTTGGCCTGTGGTGAGAAAGGCCGATCAGCTTGATGAGGCTGTCACACAATTTTGAAAGTGAAGGAAGGGCCATGGGTTCGTCAGGCGTCCACTGTTGTGCCCAGCTTAAAAGACATCTGATCTGAATGTAGAAGCCATCGGGGGCATTAGCGGTAAATTCTTTTTCGCTACAAGAGGCTGGCAGTCCGATTTAGTCCATTGCGTTGCTCTCTGGGAACCTCCCTTGTTGGGATTTTTTATCAACTCATATTTCTCCCATATTTTTGCTCCGCCACGCGTGGATGCATGAAAACATACGGTGAGCATTATGAGTCTGGCAGTAAAATTGACTTTCATTAGAATTGTCCTTTATTCTCTTCATTCAATGCTGAATCAATTTTCAAAGAAGCCCGTGTTTACCAAATACACATGGTGCGCATGTTCACACGCACACTCCCCATACGTACGTGGTATGGCAATGAAGCACTACTGTTGCTATGTGGGGTTGATGTCAGTGATGATGACCGTAGCTTTGCGGTTTTGAAACCTAAACAACGTGTAGAAAGCAATAGGAAATTGCCAGCTTATGACCGTCGATGCCTTACAGATATCATAGCACTACGGTACGTGTCTGCAGTCAATCAACGTCTTCAGTTGGTGACTTGATTTTGCTGCACCAAATACACACCGTTGGTCATCCGCCCTGTGTTCCCGTCGGTTGAGTATTTCGCTATTACATGTTTGCTGTGGCCAGTTCTGGTGGGCAACGCATGTCCTTGAGGCGAATTACGGAGAGCATAACAACGGGTGTTTGCGCCGCTGGGAGCATCGCCTGCGAGGCCTTTGTATTCTAGCTTTATGATGCCAATGTTTAAAGGTACTTCTCGACAGCGCCACACAGCCATTATTTTCCCATTGTTTAGTCTGTCTTCTGACTTCTGATCCTGTTTCACTCTTCATCGTCGTATGTTGCGGCTTCCAGAAGCATCATACGTACGTATATGGTTCACGGTTGTTCACCTCAACTGGACTGAACTGAACCCCATTTCGAAAGTACTCCGGTGTTAACGGAAAACCTAACCGAAGCAGAGAGGTGGACAACCTTTGACATGTCAGTAGGGTATTGAATAAATCACGAAACGTTTCGGCGCTGTCGGCGCTACTCGCCTTTCAGGATGGAGACTGCATGATCCCCACTACGTCTGGTTGGAGACGCTGCAAGATATGGATGCCAACCGATGTCACTCACGATCTTGTCGTCAGTTTCTATCCAGATTGCCGGAATGAGCATTTGGAGGTGTAGGTGCCTCGCAGTGATTGTAGTAAGCTAGAACCAAGTCCCTCCCCCGTCCACTTTTATCCTTTTCTTTACAGTAAGGCTTTCAAATAAATGATGGTTGTATGGTAACGAAGCATCGGTGTTGAACACTGATATCATGATATCGATGATGATGATGATGATGATGATGATGATGATGATGATGATAATGCGTTTGATCTTGAGCTCGAAATAGCTCATTGGTTACACCTGGACTGGAAGGTCTGTGATTGGAACCCAGCCGCTGCCTCTCGACTGTCCCTGTTTAGCCTTGGACGACCTGCTGTATCTCAGCTCTTATACTCCTTTCGGGAGGATGGCATGTAGGCACCGAATGGACGTTACAGGCGAACGGTTCGGTCTTGGTGTTTCAGGTCATTTGTGCCACTCACTAACACCAAAATTCATCTTCCCAACTGCGTACAGTTTGTTTAAGTGGAACAAGGCTGACGGAAATCTGTATATTACGCCTACGTATAAACCCCAATAGGGGAAAAACTATTCGTGGACTGTCGAAGTGTTTTCAGTGTGAGTTTTGCCAAGCCATTTGTCGCTTTCGGATGTAATCGCGAACGACAGATAGGGAGTTTTCGGCTGTAGGTTACTGTAAGGGGCTCGCATGTTTGCTACCAACTTGCTTAAATTTCCGTGTGATCTGATTTCTCAGGAGAAATATGGGGCAATTCCAGTACATCCTCGTCGTTTAGTATGTCAATTCGTTGACCGTGAATATCTGAACAGTTACTGAAGGAGAAACGTTCCCATTCCCTCATGCAGAAAATCAGCCCAGTACGGAGTAATTCCTGATGTTCGAAGAAAATTCACGCGCGTATTTTCATACCATAATTCCGGTTGGTTTGTATAGCTTCCTGATACGATATTTGTCACAGTATTGGTTCGCCTCTTTAGGGCTGGGTGGTTAGATAATCAAGCAGGGATATCACATTAAGGAGGGCCTGGCGCTCTACTTATACGGCCTAATTCTAATCTCTGCTCACTAGGGGCTTTCCGACTGTAAACTGATCCTGGCCACTAGTTTGAGTGCCGCTGGCAGGCTCTGCTGAAACCCCGCACTGGCTATTTCATTTTCACTACACAATGCTGATGCCATTTACTCACATTTATCTTCTGTCCTAGTTTTGGACGCAGCTTTGGTAACCGATTGCCGAATCCGCTGTTCTCGTCTCACGTATGTTTATTTCGACCATACTTTGGTAAATGGTCGTATTTCGTCCTGTTGAGTGTAGAGATTGATGGTTTTGGGTTTCACGTGACCGCATGTTCTGTGATGCCAATTTTTAATGGTACTGCTTCTGGTACCATTTTCGGTGACTTGGGTGCTTCACACACTTAGAGGTGCTTGTTCCCGTTTTCGATCAGTGTTCTGTGAGCCCGACGTCAAACTTTGAAGCGTTATTTTGTGGCCCCACTGTCCGCTATTATTGCTCAAAAAGACGGGGAAAGCAAGTCAAATTGAAGGAAACGTAAACAAATGCAACTTTCCAATCTAGCAAGATTCCCAAGGTGCTCACTGTTGCCCATATGGAATAGACCCTTATAGGACTTTGGTGTTTTGGCCCCTCAACACTGACGGATGGCTGTTTGTCTCATGTGGAAGTTCTTACGGTGGGACTTGTGGCAGCTTTATTCTGAATTGGCTTCCATGTGTCTTCCATAAGTCGGTACTGACCCCGCACTGTCAGCCCTGCGATGCACGTCCAATGCATATACGTGCTTCAGTTTCTCCAGCCTTTCGCCGAATGCGACGGGTTCGTTTCCTGCTAGTGCCTTTCTTCAAGTCGATTAACATACTTGCGGTGACCAGTTACACTATTCATTTGAGCGAACATTATCAGCCGTTGTCGTTATCATTTTTAGCGACATCAGAGCTAGACACCGACAGCTCTGTCTGGCAGATCACAAAACACCCTACAATGATCATTCATCGTCAGCTTATGAGTCACACTACTTCTTTTACTTCGCAGTGACACTTGGTCCTTTCTCCTTCCAGGTGACAGCCGGCTGGGCCACAACCGTAGTTCAATGGATTTGTGTGTTGACGCACCATTAGCCCCTTTGGAGGTAGACATTTTATCCGATGATTCAAGCAGCCGCGGTCAAATTTGTCTCAATGAACCAGTCCAATGTAGACGTTCAGATGGATCGCTACCAACAGACCAGTCAGATTTGGACCTGCTTTGCAGTGGATCTCTCACAGACTTGGTGTTGAATTTCGACGACCGAGTCTACAATTGTTTCAATCAGCCCATTGAACAATCGGTGGTCTCTGGCACGGCATTCGCTTCTACGGTAGGGAATGCCAAGGCACCACTAGTCGTGATGCAAGGAGGTAGACATTTTATCCGATGATTCAAGCAGCCGCGGTCAAATTTGTCTCAATGAACCAGTCCAATGTAGACGTTCAGATGGATCGCTACCAACAGACCAGTCAGATTTGGACCTGCTTTGCAGTGGATCTCTCACAGACTTGGTGTTGAATTTCGACGACCGAGTCTACAATTGTTTCAATCAGCCCATTGAACAATCGGTGGTCTCTGGCACGGCATTCGCTTCTACGGTAGGGAATGCCAAGGCACCACTAGTTCGTGATGCAACTTTGTCCGAAGTGAAGTAAGAAAGTGGTTTTGCTCGATTGATTTTTTTGTTGTAGATTTTGGTGGAAGGAAGCGGTTGGAGAACCCCGAACGTTTGATTATCCGTTTGAAAGTGCACCAGATAAACTGGGAATGTATGAAGACGTAAGTGTTATTGGGTATGGCCGTTCTTACAATATTTCTGCAAGGTTTTTGGCACCACCTTACCTAAGTCACAAAACGAGGAGGATGCTGAATACAGCTGATTCTTAGTATGGGTGCTCTGGAGAGCGTTGTTTTTGAATACTGTGTCATGAGGGAACATCATTTTTATTGATGTGGCCGTCCATACTCCGACCAGTGACTTAGGTATGCCTGCAAGCAACGTCTGTCATGCTGCGTTGCACTTTGTGGTGTTGAGAATGGCGTTTGTCGTTGTGACTCGGCAGCCTGTAAGCTCCGTTTGATGGTGCAGAGATAAGAGTTACACCCCCAACCAGATGTTGAAGTAGTTCTGGCACCGCCACCCTTCCCTCGTATTCCATCAAAATACGATAATCTTTCATCAGACTGCAGAACGAGTAAGCTCCGAAGTTATGTTGGATAATACGATCATCGTCTTAAGTTTTTGCGTCTGAGGGTCTGCGAGCGGTATTTGCCTTTTCGCCATCTTCGCCATTGACGAGAATGACAAATCCTAACCGGTAACCATTATTTTTATCTGCCGTTCACATGATCGCGAAGAGCAAAGATATCCGTGGTACCCAAGGTAAAACATCCAGGACTAAAGTTCACTGCACCAGAAAAAGACGATGCCAATTGTTTGCGAGTAGCTTTCTGCGTCTATGCGTCTGTGCATCGTCGTGCCAACAATCAACAGAAATCTTCCCATCAGCTACAGACTGTATGCCTCTAGAGACGGCGGCATTAAGGGATTTTCTGCTCTTTATATGCTTGGCATAGTTAACAGCTGCCATCAGACTGCGATGTCTCAATGTGATTCTGGTTGATCGAATCCACTTTCAGACACACCTTTCATTTCAAGGAGAGATATTGGGGTTTTATGTCGCCTTGCTTAGTTGAAGGGCTCCGGCAGTTGTGGTTTTGGCAGATTGAATCACCAAAGGCCAGAATTCTCTCCATCTGACAGAGTTGCCTTTGACGTTGAGGTCGCTTAAACGTAACCGGTATTGGCTAGCTTCGGTGGATTTAGAACGAAGTGGGACTTGGGCAACCTGGTAGTATTCCAGCCATCATGCTTCCTTCCTCTGGCACGGCAGCTGAGCACCGAAAGAGTGCGATTTGATTCGGAGAATAGTAGTCCACTTGTTACTCCCTTTCGGTGCACAGTTGTTATGCAACTCGAACCAAGCACAAGGGCTGAGCTAATGTTGGGTTTTCCAGGCGTAGACTACAAATCGCAGACCTTGTGTTGGATGATTTCGTGCCTTACGGGCTGATCTGTCTCCAGCGCAGCTGTATTACGGTGACCAGAGAACCGGTGCTTGGTAATGCAGCCATCGAAATCCCCATAGAATTACTTGTTTTATTTCATCTGCAAAGGACAATTAAGTTCACGCGAACCGTGTTTTCGGGTCACTCCTTCCATATCCCGCGAACTGAAAGCATGTGAGGGAAATTAGAGGTTCTCATCTGTGGCTCCCTCTTGGCGAATAATTGCCAATTAGTCCACCAGAATCAGAAAGTCTTAGGCACTCAGTTTGCATAGATGTAAAGATGATCGATTGACAATGGGGGTTTGTGGTAACAGATCACTAACCGGTCGCATCTTGCTAACTCGCATCCAAAACTTTGGGCTATTTGGTAAACAGTTGAGACAAAGCCATCCGGGACATTCCAAGCTACATCATGTCGCAGATAAATTGAGCCTGAAATAGCGGCATGTGCGGATTCTGAGGGGTTTCCAATCACCATATACTACCTCATTCAAGCACGTCCCATCTATATACTTGAAATCAGCTTACTAAATCACCATTATCTCATCTGTTTCTATCCTTCTTGGTTTGGTTCGTATTCACATCTTTAATCCAAGACACTGCCCACGGCATCGGGGTGATTGTCTCACTGGCGCGCACATGAACAGAGAACCTGGGGGAAAATGTGCTTGGTAACACTGTGGGTAATACAGTCACTCACAGCAATTGCCCGCTAACGTTGACCGTTTAGTAGGCTAGTTAGGCTCAGGTGCAGTTGTGCTTTGCTTTAGTCAGCTATTTCTATCGATGGAGATATCCCTTCCTAGCCGGCATTCCGTTATGTTCACTGAGAAATCATGTTCCTTAGTTAGGCTGCCGTGAATGAATGCAGTGCCCAAGTTAACGGCATCACAATGACAGAAGACTATAAAGTGGTTAACAGTCGTGGGATACGAAGCCTACATGCGTTCGTACTCGTGATTCAAAGCTCCGTGATATAACTCATGGGTTAAACCGTGATCTCCGACTTTTCATCTGTTCCTATCCAATTTGGGCAACATGACAGTATGCTAGCCTTCTCACATTTACGGATTGCAGGAATGCACTCCAAGGTACCACAATTAAATGACGTAGAATGGTTCAGTTTGTACTTTTGCGGTCTCATCAAGAGGTGTTGCTTTAGTGGTTTTGTACGATTCCTGAGGGTTCCAGAATATTAAGGATAACAGTTTCCCACATTGGATTAACCGTGTTTACATCTCCCCGGATTGCAACTAACCCTTGTTTCCAGTGGCAGATATAGTCAATGGCCTGGGAACCATCAGTTTCAACTGTAGTGACTACTTGGTGAGAACTTCGCCTTAGAAAAGATCGAAGAACGTCTTAACTGGCTCATTGTCTAACTGGTCTGAACTTCTGACCTCAAGATGGTTTAGTGGTTAGAGCGCGAATTTACTGACCGGAAGGTCCGTGGTTCGAAACCGACCTGTACCTCTCGACTTCTCCTGTCTAGGCTCGGGCAACTTGGCAGTATCCCAGCCCTCGTGCTTCTTTTGGGCGGCATTACAGCTAGGCACCCAAAGTGTTACAGCTGAACGATAATAATATATAATAATCTGAGCTCGAGTTTCTCCAGTGGTTTGGGCAAAACGTACTGACAGGAAGGTCCGTAGTTCGAACCTAACCTCATCTTCTGTCTGAGCTTGGGCAGCCTGACAATATCTCAGCCGTTGTGCTTCCTTTGGCATGGCAGGCAGCATCGAAATTATGTTACAACCGAACGGCTGCATTGCAGTGGCTTAGAATCCTGCCCTTAAGATTCAAAGAAGCATCAGGGGTGCAATACTGACACGTTAGCCGTACCCGGACTGAAGTGACCGGAAAGCTGGGGTTAGATCTCAACCTTCTGTTCAGTATCTTTGGCGTCCACCACTGAGTTTTCTCTTGTCCCTGCCTTTTTGCAGGAAGGTCCGTAGTTCGAACCTAAACTCATCTTCTGTCTGAGCTTGGGCAGCCTGACAATATCTCAGCCGTTGTGCTTCCTTTGGGTGGCATGGCAGCATCGAAATTATGTTACAACCGAACGGCTGCATTGCAGTGGCTTAGAATCCTGCCCTTAAGATTCAAAGAAGCATCAGGGGTGCAATACTGACACGTTAGCCGTACCCGGACTGAAGTGACCGGAAAGCTGGGGTTAGATCTCAACCTTCTGTTCAGTATCTTTGGCGTCCACCACTGAGTTTTCTCTTGTCCCTGCCTTTTTGAACGTGAATGGGTTCACAGAAATAAATAAATCGTTTCATTTGTGGAATCCCTCCAGTCTGTGACTTCCGGGTAACTCGATGGAAGCCCGAAGGGGGCGAGATGGCCGAAGTGGTTAGAGCGCGGATTACTAACCTGAAGGTCCGCGGTTCGAATCCGACCTCCGCCACTCGACTTCCCCTGTCTAGGCTTGGGCAACCTGGCAGTATCCCAGCCCTCGTGCTCCCTTCGGGTGGCATGGCAGCTAGGCACCGGAAGGGTGCTACAGCTGAACGCTTTATCTTTTTTATTTTTACCGAAGATCGCGAAGATGCCGAGGTGTGGACAGAATTAATCAAATCAAACGACGGACGTCCCGGTCACTAGTACCGCTCGAGCCATAACATGTTCCTGAATAGCGCTTCAAATGGTGTATTGAGTGGCGTAATTTGTATCACAGCCGCAATTCGCTCTTCCGGGTCGCCGTAAGCTCCGAGCTCGTATATTTTCTGGTCTGTACTGAGACAAATTACTCACCGACCTCACAGGCGTTCATTTATGAATACAACTTAACCGAATTGTGAGTGTGTTTGCCACTGCTGCTGTCAATCTTCGTTTTTTCGAAGCTCTCTGATTTCTTTCTAATTCAGTTCGAATCAGCAGATGCTGATGGCATCACCGAGGATGAAAATATTCACCTACCTGTTATTTATCCTCTCGGGAGAAAAGGTCTGGTGAGTTTTATTTTTGTCCTGTTAACAAAATGTCCTCGCAGGGCGGTGGTTTGACGCTCTGTTGGTGTCGCTCGGCCATCTGCAACGGAGACAGCCTTGGTTGTTTCTCGACTGATTTTTTATATCCAACTTGTTTGAGTTCTACTTGTCGGTCTGTGCGCTGAGTAGCATCCTCGTTTTCTGTTCTATGTGAAGTTCACGAGTCTGTCAGAGACAAGTTCTTCTTATATAAAAAAGCAGCTTCATATTTGACTATTCAGCAAGTTTCCTTTCTTACCCTCTAGATTACCCAGAAGGATTGCTTCTATTGTGTATGTTTTACCTCCGATTCGAGCGTAATTTACAATTAGAAGAGATCTCTGCGAAATTTCCGTTTTGATCATTTATTCCCGATGTCTAAATTTCAACACTTGCCAACCAGACTGATTATTAGCCCAACGGTAGACGTCAAGATCATTTATTCATAATTCAGTTTATAATGTTTCTGAAAACTTAGCCCACTTGTGTGCGGGCGGAATTTTTTTCGCTGTTGAACACAGAGTGAGAAACTCATTACCTGCGGTACTTTCCCAACCGAACTCAAGCAAGTTACGCGGTCGCCTCAGATTCTTCGATTTATGCTGTAACGGCAGTGAAACGTCGATGTCCCTTTCTAGAGTTATGTTTCCGATGACACGATTGCCTGATATACATGTACGAAGCCCAACCTACCGTTACATGCACACTAATGGTCGAATGTCTATTTGAACTTTTCGGGAAATAGGGTGGTTTTTCTTTCTGTTACTGTTGCTGTTACTTTTACCTCATGGATCGGACGTTTTGCGGGTTCGTTTTACAAATTCCCTTTACACCTTCCTGCCTTCAACGTGCCACGCTTCCAGGAAGATGAAGTAGTAGCCGAGCCGGACACCTCTTTCCAAGGACACGTGACGACCGACTCAGAGTGTTCCTCATCTTTCAGTGCCAGGGCAACCACACCAGATCGTTCTGAACGTCGTTCGCTATCACCCTGCATGGAGCGTGTGGACGAATCAGTGCCGAATGATGCTACTTCGGTTATCTCCTTGACTCTCCCAGATGAACTGCGAGCGGTACTCTCCAGTCTGTCAGTTTCCGATCAACCGCCTTCAGTACTAGCAGGTGGGTTTTACTACTTTCGTGGATTTATAGTCTTAGTGCGCGACACTTAATACTTGTACTGCGTCTTCACCTAATGCAGACAACTTGGATAGTCATCGGGAAGGGATGTCTCGTGAGCTTCACACTCCGTATCTTGGCTTACGTGAAGCGATTAATCGTTAAAAAATCTGTTTGTTGGATCGCACTGATTCACAGATTAGCTTGGGATGACTAAGTGGTTAAGGCGCGAGCTTACAAACCGGAAGGTCATTGGTTAGAATGCCCTTGTCTATGCTTGGCAACCTGGCAGTATCTCAGCCATCGTGCTTCCTTCGCTGCCCAGCTGCCATGCCAACTGAAAGAAGCACGAGGGTGAACATACTGCCAGGTTGCCCTAGCCTAGACGAGGAAAGTTGTGATGCAGACCCTCGTTTTCTGTTCTATGTGAAGTTCACGAGTCTGTCAGAGACAAGTTCTTCTTATATAAAAAAGCAGCTTCATATTTGACTATTCAGCAAGTTTCCTTTCTTACCCTCTAGATTACCCAGAAGGATTGCTTCTATTGTGTATGTTTTACCTCCGATTCGAGCGTAATTTACAATTAGAAGAGATCTCTGCGAAATTTCCGTTTTGATCATTTATTCCCGATGTCTAAATTTCAACACTTGCCAACCAGACTGATTATTAGCCCAACGGTAGACGTCAAGATCATTTATTCATAATTCAGTTTATAATGTTTCTGAAAACTTAGCCCACTTGTGTGCGGGCGGAATTTTTTTCGCTGTTGAACACAGAGTGAGAAACTCATTACCTGCGGTACTTTCCCAACCGAACTCAAGCAAGTTACGCGGTCGCCTCAGATTCTTCGATTTATGCTGTAACGGCAGTGAAACGTCGATGTCCCTTTCTAGAGTTATGTTTCCGATGACACGATTGCCTGATATACATGTACGAAGCCCAACCTACCGTTACATGCACACTAATGGTCGAATGTCTATTTGAACTTTTCGGGAAATAGGGTGGTTTTTCTTTCTGTTACTGTTGCTGTTACTTTTACCTCATGGATCGGACGTTTTGCGGGTTCGTTTTACAAATTCCCTTTACACCTTCCTGCCTTCAACGTGCCACGCTTCCAGGAAGATGAAGTAGTAGCCGAGCCGGACACCTCTTTCCAAGGACACGTGACGACCGACTCAGAGTGTTCCTCATCTTTCAGTGCCAGGGCAACCACACCAGATCGTTCTGAACGTCGTTCGCTATCACCCTGCATGGAGCGTGTGGACGAATCAGTGCCGAATGATGCTACTTCGGTTATCTCCTTGACTCTCCCAGATGAACTGCGAGCGGTACTCTCCAGTCTGTCAGTTTCCGATCAACCGCCTTCAGTACTAGCAGGTGGGTTTTACTACTTTCGTGGATTTATAGTCTTAGTGCGCGACACTTAATACTTGTACTGCGTCTTCACCTAATGCAGACAACTTGGATAGTCATCGGGAAGGGATGTCTCGTGAGCTTCACACTCCGTATCTTGGCTTACGTGAAGCGATTAATCGTTAAAAAATCTGTTTGTTGGATCGCACTGATTCACAGATTAGCTTGGGATGACTAAGTGGTTAAGGCGCGAGCTTACAAACCGGAAGGTCATTGGTTAGAATGCCCTTGTCTATGCTTGGCAACCTGGCAGTATCTCAGCCATCGTGCTTCCTTCGCTGCCCAGCTGCCATGCCAACTGAAAGAAGCACGAGGGTGAACATACTGCCAGGTTGCCCTAGCCTAGACGAGGAAAGTTGTGATGCAGACGTCCGGTTCGAACCACGAACCTTCCGGTCAGTAAATTGGCACCCTAACCACTGAGCCATCCACCTGATATATCAAAAAGGTAGGGCAACGGACCGTTAACCTGTCCTGCGGCTGGTTGCTTCATTTTCATCCGGCCGGACATCTCGTGTGAATGTTCTGGCGAGTCAAACTTTCCCATACCTGAGCATGTTAGCACACGCATTCTGCCGAGACATAAATATAAGTTATTGGCCGCAAAAACTTCGCAGTTGTCTCTCCTGAAGTGTTACCGTGATACTTTTACACTGAATCACTACGTTTACTGTCCAGTAACCTTCGGATAGATTGCCACGAATGGCAATCTGACTTGGATAAATCCGGTCATCTTGTGGTACCCGCGAGCCCCTTCCTCATATCACAATCACTCAGTAAGATCAGAAGAACGGTGGATGAATGCACGTATGTGTTGCGTATGATATGTTTTCAGGATGTGATGCCAAAAGAAGCTGATCAATGAACCAATCGAATGCAAGGAGTACAGACCGCAGAACAACAGTATTACTATGAGAAAGGTGCCCTGCAACTGGTCAATCTCACGAACACTTGTCAGATAGTCTGACGAAACGCAGGTAGGCAAAGAGGAAGCACCTAACCAACCACGCACTGACTGACGAAGCTTCTGCAGACTAACTGCCAGGCTCAACAAACAAATCGACATCCACTTGATCAACACGCAAGAAATCCGCGCGAGCTAACAATATTTCGACACACTGCCGATACCGCGTTTTCAACCTTACTCCTCTATCCGGCCAAAACGCCTTTTGCCTCTTTTTCTTCCCGCAGGGTTGGATGCTTAAGGTCGCTGAAAAGAATGGTGAGTAGCAATAGAGGCAGATACACTAGTGAATATATTTTGCTGCCGAATAACTGATTGGTGCAGTTATGGAAATCGTCATAGTAAAGCACTTTATGGTCTGCCCAGTGGCCATCACTTTGGCTTTCCTTCTTCTGGTCGGAGCTCTTGGCCATAGGCCACATACAGAGTTGGAGATGGCTAACTGGATAAACAAGTCATTTCCAACCCCCTCCCCCCTGCTGTCAGCGAATATTTCCATGCTATCACCTGGTGTAGTCAACGAAATCTTCACCTCCAAGTTACCTCAATTTATCAGCCACCACCACCAACATTTCACCCGTCTTTTGTTTCCTATGTGGAGAAGGTGTTCAAAGTTTCATGCAGCGTGTGCCTTTTAATGAGACGAGAATGCGTGCACTTACACTGCTGTTAGTCACAGTGTGGGTGTTTGCTCTCAAGGTCGTTGTCGTTGTTGTCCAACTGAACTGGACTGTATCGGGGATGTGTGATCCGAACTCTGTAGATTATTCGAAACAGGCGAACTAGTTTTCTCAAGACGTTTAAGCGTTTAGTACGGTGCTTTTGATAAAAACAGACCAACGAGGTAGATTACAGCAGCGTATGTTGAACCGACTCCCATGAGGCTCATTGACCTCCTTAGGTTCTCAATGTCAGTGGCTTGATTTAAGTGTTTGCCAGTCTATTTGTTCGGAAAAAAGCCGTAAAACGTTATTTCTTCGGACCAGACGACAGGTTGGTCCTGAGGCTCATTGACCTCCTTAGGTTCTCAATGTCAGTGGCTTGATTTAAGTGTTTGCCAGTCTATTTGTTCGGAAAAAAGCCGTAAAACGTTATTTCTTCGGACCAGACGACATCATGGGTTGGTCCTACAATTCTGTCGCACCCGTTTTTCTCTCTTTTGGTTATTTTGCGTAAGCGGAGCAGAGTAAAACTATCGATCGCTTCCCACAATTCCCTGGTGTGTCATGTTTTTATTTCTGTGCCCAATTTTCGATTCACTTGCCTCTGTCGTGGTAAGATTCTCGTTGCCTCTTTCGAGTGCCAGCTTTATGTGTACTATCTTGCTGTTTACTGGTTCCATGATCTGAGCAGCAAATGGCGTGGTTCCACTAGATGCGCAAACAATTCGCTGCTAAAGAAGAGATCTGTCAGTTGTCGCATTGATAAAGAGTCACAATTTCCGACCCCCAATCTCCCGGGTTCTTAGAAAGTGGTCCATTGGAAGTCCGGTCACACGGCTCACTCGGTGGACGTAGGTTCGATCCCTGACCAGCAGTTTCGAAATGTCCGACTCGACTACATACCAGAATCGGTGGATTTGATTTTGGCGCCATTTTTGATCAAATCAGTTCCTGACTTAGTCCAAGACGGTCCAAGTGGTTAGAGCGCGAATTTACTGACCAGAAGGTCCGTGGTTCGAACCCGACCTCTGCCTCTCGACTTCCCCTGTCTAGACTTGGGCAACCTGGCAGCATCCCAGCCCTCTTGCAACCTTCGGGTGGCATGGTAGCTAGGCACCGAAAGGGTGCTACAGGTGAACGATTTTTTTTACTTAGTCCGGTTCAGCACCTCTGCTCCATTCCTGCAGACCAGCATTAATGTGATCTTGTTTAGTTGTCTACTTATCAGACTTGTTGATATCAAGGACTGTCGGATTGATTTCAGCGTTTGGTTCTCCACGACTTGCCTCGAATTCCTCTAAGGACGTTTTCATAGACTACAATGGATTCGAAAGACCCATTCTAATATCACGACCTTCGGTGTAGTAGACCCAGGAAGCCACGAAATTTTCCGATAACCTGAGATCGAGTGAACAAGAAGTGAACTTCACTTGGGACAAGAATCAATGGTAAAATCGGGTGGGAACTGCATGTTGAAGTAAACTACAGCTGCATGTATGCACCGTGTGTGTGTGGACAAAACGTGCAGACCAACCATGCATGCTTACGAAACTCAAGTGCCTATTGCGTCTGGATTACCGGTACGTGCACACCCGACCCGGATAAAGTGAACTATGAGTGAAATACAAGATCCCGCGGTGGGAACAGTGTTTATCCTTATAGGGGGCGAGATGGCTCAAGGGTTAGGGCGGCGAGTTTACCGACCGTGGTTCGAACCCGACATCTGCCACTCGACTTCCCCTGTATAGGCTTGGGCAACCTGGCAGTATCCCAGCCCTCGTGCTTCCGCCGGGCAGCTAGGCACCGAAAAGGTGTCACAGCTGAACGATTTATTCTTATAGCTTACTAGTTCAATCCAAATATAGTAGGTGAAATAATTACACGGTTACTCGTTCTTACACCACGTAGTACAGCCATTTCAGCGATAGAAAGCCGTTGTAAAACCAAGTTGTACTGTCCGTTCGGGTGAAAATTCATAAATTGTAACTTCCGAACGCGGGATCACAAAAGAAGGCCGAACGGGATGTGAAATAATCAGAGGACCACCGTAATTTATTGGTGTTCGTCTTCAGTGACTTAATGTTACTCTTTAAACTTTTAACACCCGGCAGAACTTCATTTGGTGAGTGCTGCTCAGTTTAGCCTAGATGGAGCCAGACAGATATGTCATGTAGGGCAAATGGGATTCGAACGCCCAAACTTGGTTTTGGTCACTCCGATGGACGCTCGCCGTCTGATGTAACACGTTTGATTACCCGTGCATTTCAAATGCCTCCAATTTACGTAGAATCGCCCGACTAACTTTCTACTCGAAAATTTAAGTCAATACCTTGGTGCATCAAACAGGCAAAGCATCACTCACATCGAGTAGAGACAAGTGGTCGGAATCACCACTAGCGCCTTTGAGCGCTTTTCTAGCGTAGGCAGAATTGTTCTCAGGTTTCTGCACAACGCAAATGCTCTGTCAAAATTACCACTAAGCGGTTTGGCTTATCAAAGTGTGGTGTGCTGTTCGTGTTTTGCGACTTGGGATCACGTGACCTTGTGCTCCATTCCAAATCACATTGTGGTAGTTGTAGAGAAGGCGAGCATGCCAAAGCAAACAACGGCAAAACACAGCACACCTACAATCGGTTTTCATGATCTCTGAGCCGCATGGTGTGCTTCAAAGTTACGGCGTAAGATTTCTGAGGTAGGCCCTGCGTATCGCCGACACAGATGCCAGTTTTCAGCAGACATGGTTGTTTCCGGTGGTTGTGGTAATGTGTGGATTGAACTTTACTTGGGAGTATAACAGTTACGAAAGATCTGTGGACAGACTAAGGTGGCCTCAGCAAATCCGCACCTAAACTGGCCTCTATTGAACATCTGGATGTTTTTCGGAAGTCCGTCAGGACTGTAATAATACCAAACTATTGTTAGACTTTGTTCATAGTCACGCCACTCTAGTTCGAACGGTCGAATGACGACCCTTGGCAACCTGTGGTTGTGACGATCGATTGACCCGCCAGTCAGGATTTCCCGATCAGGTAGCGTGTCACACGCTTGAAACCCACTGGGTAACTTTTGGTTGCATTTTTGGGTTTTGTGGGATAGGTATTTTGTTCATAGTGTTGAATTCCTTGCATTTTTCTTCAGAAAATACATGCAAAATAGGAATTTCTCTGATAATTATGCAACGCACCAGTAGTAAATGAATGTGCTCTGTTGTCGCGCAACGTTGAGAAAGGGATACAAGGGAAGCACATACAAAGTGCAAATAGATACGTGGTCTTTTGGGAAAATATGCAAGATGGTGGAAAATGGCACGAAAAAATCAAAATTTAAGCTTTCAGAAAATATCTTGATAATCATTCAATAATTGACTGGTTTTTCGGGATCTTGCCATTCCCAACACCTGACCAGGGGTGTACCCAAAGGGGAAGACGGATCCCAATAGAAAACGACCTAGAACGAAGTACCTCCACCTTGTAACGCAACTGAACATATAAAAGGGAAATGTTATCAGTGGAAGTAACCCGAGGTTCTTCGAGAATCTCATCCGACCTGAAGCCCACTTATAATGACAGACAAACTTCAGCTAGGCAGCCAGACTAGGAGCTGACAGCATGCTCGTCACTAGGACCGGTTACCTGCTGTGTCCGCCACTGCTTCTAACCACCTGCAAATGGAATCAAATAAGGACGTGCAAGGATGCCACAACACTCAGTTTGATTTCACGTTGCCTGGTTACAGTTAAAACTTCCTTCAGATGGCGTGGAAGCTAGGTACCGAATGGGTACCACAGTTGGATCGCTATTATCCACTCAACAGTTAATCGGGCTATAAACTGTGTATTTTAAGGACTCTCTTTCCAGATGCTACAGTTTCGATCGCCGCAAAGTCAGAGATTGTGGGACATACAACTAAGCCTTGGAGGCGATGGCTTGTTCAGTTAATTCGGAACTGGGCAGCTACGCGATGAAGGTGATAGGTTTGATGAACGTGCGTAATAGACTGTGCGACTGGGCCATTTCTGTCAATGTCACCAACCATTGGTGAGTTGAATCCTCGGGGTTCCCAGGGGGGGCGCAGTTGTCGACCCGACCAAGTTTTTACTGGTTAGTGTTTTCATACTTCGTTGCCGGGTCATACTTTGTCCACCTCTCCGTCGCTTCCACTCGGAACAGAGCTGGGCGAAGAGAATTCTGCGGGTCTCCTGGCAAGCGGAGTACATGTCATAAATAGCTTAACCTATGAAGCGTGAGCAATTCACTTATCTCGCGAGAGCTCCTTCTTCCAAGTACCCTCTGGCGTACCCCAGCACTACTAATGCGATGTTCCCACCAGGCCTGACCAATGCTTCGGAGACAATGATGGTCAAACATTCACAAACTCTGTATGTCCTCTGAGCCCAGAGGTCACATCACTGACCCCTAAAGCAGTATGGATCGCACAGCCGCAGTGCAAACTTTGCCCTTGACAGACATACTGGCTTCACATCGACGTCATCGGTGTCCTGGCTCTCCCGGTTCGAGAAGTAATCTCAAGGTAAAGGTATTGTTCATGCATCCTCAGCCAGGGCAAAGACCAGGTTCATTATGCCGAACTTATCTCTTTCGATAACCGATCAATCTACGCAAAATAATGCCAGACAGCACCTCAGATGTGGCGAATACCAGGCTGACGTCACGATGGTTTTCACATGACGTTCTTGCGCCGGTTTTGAAAACAGATGACGGTCGAGGAGCTCCATTCGACTGGTGTTCCAGGTCTTCTGCAGTATGTTTGTCAGACTGTTCACCAGGACCTCGCCACCTTCTTTGAAGAGCTCGGGGTGCAGGCCATCCGGGCCAGGTGCCTTGTCGCGTTTCAGGATTGATACCTCATGCTGGATTTTTGTTGCTGATGGCGGGTTGGTGTCACTGTTCCATTCGGGCCCGCTTGTTTCTTCCAGCGGCTGTGTTGAACGAGACCAGCCGAACCGTTTTCTGAAGTGCTCAGTCCGTCGCTGAAGACTGAGGACGCAAATTGCCGTTCTATCTTTTACACATATTGTTTCGCTGACACCTGCCTTCTTGTTAATCGAATCAGTTGGAGCAGAGTGCGGCTGTTGCCTGCAACAAAAACCTCCATCTCCTGGACCTTCGAAATTCACCAGGGTTCTCTGTCATTCTCCAAGCCCCTGATTACCCGGTGTCTGACGGATTTGCATGCGTCATCATAGTCGCTAGTTGATGGTATGGCCTTTTTGCTGATCTCGGCGATATCAAGCGTTCATTTAGTCGAGTCAGATGGGCTGGACAAACACTTCTGAAAGCTGAGAGCGTTGCTTCTTTAACTCGCCTCCATTCAACCTCCAAGCACTCTTCGTCATCCACATGACTTTGTGTTTCCAGTAGCTTTCTGGCCGGATCAGCTCGATGCTCTTCAGCGACTGAAACTTGTCGAAGTTGATGAACGGAGCTGCTTTTCTTTGTCGCACATAGTGCTGGCGAAGCGCTTAGCGGGCCCGCACGATGGCGTGATCAGAGGGGAGCAGGGTGTATGAGGGCTGGGATACTGTCAGGTTGCCCAAGCCTAGACAGGAGAAGTCGAGAGGCAGAGGTCGGGTTCGAACCACGGACCTTCCGGTCAGTAGATTCGTGCCCCAACCCCTGAGCCATCCCGCCCCGCGTGATCAGAGTCAAGTTGCGTATCTCAGAAGGAACGACATTCCTTAACTGAGGCTCTCGGTCGGTAACTGATAGCCACATGGTCCAATGGAGTCCGTGACTGTCTTGTGGTAGGTGGCCTCCTAGTAACTCGGTATGGGCGTCTGTGTGGAAAGTTCGTACTGGTTAAAGACAAACGATGATCTGCACACAGCTGGAGAAACAACCCCCAATTATCCTACGCTCAGCATCGACCCCAAACCTGCCGCCTAACTGTAATTCTTCCGGGCTTATCCAACTTTGGCATTCATATCACCCGCCAGGATTACTGTATCCGTCCATCTTGCTGACCGAACCAGTCGCGACAGATCCTGATTAGGCCCATCCTTCTCAGTCTCAGAACTGCAATCTGTTGGAGCATGTGCTGATACGATGAATAAACGCCACTTACCACATTGGCCTGCATTGATCTTAATTGCACCGGACAATCGCACAGCGCAAAGACATCTGTCTACTTGGTTCTAGTCCAGTAAGGCGCTTTCTGCCTTGGGTCTGAGTACACCTCTCACACCGCAAATGCCACGAGCCATTGCGTCAGGATCGCCGGATGTCCGAACAGTGAAATGCGGAACATCTGGGCTCGTCCCAAGCGGCTTAAGGAGCGCGACCGAAATGGGGTCTTGCATGCATGTTTCGGAGACACAGCATACATCGACAGAGAGGGGAAGCAAGGTTTCAGCAACAGATGATTGTTGCTTCATTTGACGTAGAGTACGGACATTAAAGGCTGCAACGCGCATCAGGTCTTTTGAGGTTACTGAGTGATTATTTTGGTTTATTTAGACGAAACGATGGCTAGGGGAGTGGCAGATGGATTGATTGCACTGCATTGTTCGATGGGTGAGGAGAGAGTTTGGGGAAAGGCCAGTGAAGGAAGGGCTGCAAGGGCAAATGATACTTCCAGGTTGCCCAAACCGAAGAAGGGGGTTCAGTTGAGGTAGCCCACCTAGGGACTGTGACTCAAAAGTCTGAACCCAGAGACAGCGGTTGCTAGGTTTTTTTCGGGGGACCCTTCCAAGATCCAATGACTCAAATAGTATGACGGACATGGTTGCAGGGGGCTGGCCTAGATAGAGGGCGCAGGGGGTAAGGAATTACCGTCTAACTCCTACTACAGTTGCGCATAGCAGGTGCCTTTTGAGCAGCGCCAGAATCTTTGGTTTTAAAAGTATTTCGACCATTTTGAGTAGTGCGTTGACGGTCACGGTCAACCGTTGGGAGATTGATGTGCGTGGCTTTTGCGACCGACCTCTTGTAACCTATCTTTCCTCGGGGATGGCAGCGTTGCTACTACCATAAATATGAACATGCTGGTCGCCTGGGGGAAACGCCCTACTACCTTCACACCCCTATCCCAAAGGACTTTACTTCCAAACCGCGGCGTAATACTACTTGCAGTACAGGGACTCACTGTTCTTCGTCGGGCTGCTCTCTGTTGGCCTTCCTGGCATGGGTGAACCTTTAAGAACTGACCTCCAGCTAGTATGGACCGCAGGACCATTGCAACAGAAAAGCCCGACCACCACAACAAGTGGGTCGGTTTATCACTTATTATTGTGTCTCTGATTTTTTGATATCCATTTTTCCGAAAAGGGGCTGCAGCAAAAGCAATCCGTACTTCTACACTAGTCTTCTCGGTGTGAGTAGTCCCCTCAAAACGGTACCATATTTGCTTAAGTAAGATGTTCATAAACTTGGCTATTTCAAAGGTTTTCCATCCTTCAGGCACCCGTTTTCGGCATGTCGTCTTTTTGTTGCTAGTATGAGGAGATTTGGGAATTCCCATCTGAGCTTTCGTCGTATAGGTGAAGTCAATCTGTGCCGGAAAGCAGTGAAATACTGTGCAGTTGTTTCATCCTTTTTGGGAATCACCAAACCGAACCTCCCGGAAGAATCCTAACTCACGCTTAGAAATTGTTTTTCTCATTTTCACGAGTTGACTGAATCACCGAATGTCCTTATGATTTTTTAGCGGACAATGTTTTAGAGTGTCCTCTTCAGACAACCCAGGGGATGCATGTGTACTGCCTCATTAAGCTAATTTAGCCCTTTGTTCTCGGTCAACTAATGATGGGCAAGGAGTGATGTGTTCGCACTTCGACCAGGTGTTTGTTCCAACTCTCTTCCCTTTATTGGAATTCCTCAGACAGGCGTAAAACGAATCGGTCCTTTTCGCCACCTCATATGTTCCTACAGCTTCGTTTCGTATTCCTTGAAGTAGCATTCAATCGATTTTCACAGTAATTAATAAAGTGTTTTTGTTTCCCAACTTGTTTAGATAAATTATTTGTTGTTATGGTGCAACTTGATGTCTTTTCGACTCCGATCCTCGTAAATCAACGGTTTCTTTCATCTCTGTTTGAACCGGACACGTCATCACGTACACGCTCCACCCAGTAAGGCATCACCTGTCGGTGAGGCGGTCTTTCGACTGCGTTACCTATACCACCGATTTTTAGGATGCTAATCTCTGTTCACTCCTGTCGTGGATCGATGCGGTCCTGCTTACCTTCGACTCCTTTCCCATCCCGCGCGTAATGCTCTGTCGCTGATTAATTCCATATTTACCCTAATCCAACCAATGATGCGTGTGTGTGTGTGTGCACGTGACATCTGCAAACTGGCTTCCATAGAAATGTATACTATCAATCGCGCGCAATTCCCGTTGTTCATCTGAAACCGATGATTTATTCATCTTTTGGGACGGTTCACTTTCGTGCATCTGCATCTGTGGAATTCAGAAAAAGTAAAAAAAAATGGGCAAATTCTTGTAGCCGTTTGAACAGCTATTCCCATGAATCGTATCGACCGACCAACTAAAAAATAGTGTTACTTTCCCATTGCTATAACTTTCTTTAAACGTTTACCAGCTTTCACATCAATCTGTTGTCTTTTCCAACCCTCCTCACGTTCAGATCTGACCCGCTTTACCACGAAGCATTTGCAAACCTACGTGGATTCATTACTAGCGGCTGTGCTCCGTCTTTCCGACCGACTGGTTGAGCTGTTGGCTATGCGAGACGAACTCCTGATGCTTCGGGAGGCCAGTGACGATTTTATCATTCTTCTAGATTTGATCCATCAACGACGAGCGCGAGCGTCCAGAGCTGCCTTAGTTGCCACTGCCAGGGGTAGGATGCGCCCAAAGGTTAGTCGGCTAGTTAGGTTGATTCAGGCAAACGCTGTCATGGCATTCTGCTTTTTTTACTCAACCAGGTAAGCTAATATGAGGGTGATTTTGTCATTTTAGTTTACGGAGGCCAGCCCTCCCTTAAAACCGGTCGTGGGCTGTCGACGGATTCTCAGCAACCTTATGAGTGGTACATTACAAAGATATACATGTATCGCGATATCTCGAATATCGTACCGATTGAAACATGAGGCGGCCTGGTGCAGCACATTCAGTTGCCTGAGAGCATCACAAACGAGAGATTCAGAGTCTCTCGAAAAACCAAAACTAGTTTGCGAATGAGTGTATGCTCATGAACACCACATCATCTGGACGGATGTCACGTGCAGGACACGGGCGAAACGAAGGCATGCCCTAATTGGTCAGAATGCCAGCCAATCCGGGTCAAACACCTTCGACTCGACGCTTCTCGCTCCCTCACGGAGACTCTGGCACGACCTTGTGGAACACTCTGTGACTACCCTATAAATACAGTTGTAATAATTTTCCTTTGTCTCCATAAAGGGCTACTTGGAGCTACCGTGCCTTTTGAAATACCATAGTTGGCGGAGCAGGAAGCCAAGGGACCGATACAGAGTTGCACGATCGTCCACCAAGTTAGTGAGGCCATTTAGTGAAGCCAATCTTGGCCGAAAAGCTGAACGGCACTGTACAGCTGTTCCTTCTTACTGGGAATCATCAGTAGTGTGTACCTTACGAACTCTAGGGACTTTGGAATCACCCGCCTAGTAGTATAGATACCTAACTGCTCGGCCACGAGCTGCTCATGTGCGGTGTTATTTACTCACACTGGGATAAGTTATACCGCGACTCATTTTCCAATTATGGGAGCCACATCACGTGGTCAGGTGTCGATTGGCTACTCGAGAGACGACTTCCAAGGTGAAAGTCTCACTCTTCGTACGAAATTATTCTTCACTTGGGTTGCTTATGTACTGATGGTAGTCAAATGCCAGGTTGGGTAAGATTGACGACCAGGGGTCGAACCTCGCACGTGCGCCATCACAATGGCTACTGACCCCTGTCCTCCGGATCTGCATGCATATGTCGGAAGTGAAGTAGCAGAAGGGCAATGTACAAACCACTAATCTCCAAAAATCACCAGTATCAGTGAAGCGAGTAGTAGGCGATCAATAGCTTTGCTACTGACCCACTTTTAGCCACATTAGAATCAAACAGCAGCTTCTTGGTGACGTTTTATTTTATGCAAATTCGCTCCCGCTTTATTGCGTGTGACCATCAGGTAAGTTGTGCACATGCTGCGATTCGTCTTATCAATGGACATACACTGGCGTGTGGGTTTCCAAAACGAGCTAACTAAATTAAACGAATGAGATTATGGGTTGATCTGTCTTGCTCCGGATTGGCCCACTATCTTTCTTCAACGTTATCGTGTTGCCTGACAATCGATTGCGACTTCGCTCACGCTTGCGCTCACCCGTTTTTGTAGCCTCCGGACTATAGGATTGTTCAATGGTTTCTTAACCATTTTCCTGTCATTCTTGCTTTCCTCAGCGTGCGAACAGTACGACAATACGTGGGGCGCTAGAATCCTACTAGAGTATATGGGGCCACCATGACGTCTAGCACGTGGAGTTATGCGGCCGCAGCATTATTTTACGGTCCTGGTAAACTCTTTGCTTTAATATGCAGTCAGGGATCTTCTGAGGCCTCTGAGACGAAACTTATTCTTACAAGTCCACCGTTTACCCGGGGCAACCACACTTTACGTCGATTACAGGAAACTGGCTGCGGACCAAATCGAGGTGCAGTATGATTGGTTGGAATATCTTTCAATCAGAATTAAGCGATTCATAACGGCGGTGGGTGGAAGATCCGAACTTTCAGTCAGCGTAGGTTTGACGACCCCAAAAATTAAACGGAAGAATCAGGTTCGAAATTCTAAGGTACTATTTACACAAAACTGAGGAAAATTATACACCAAACTCCATTGTCAATGTTCGTGGTTTCAACAAGTGCCTTAGTCTGTCACTAACCGGTACAACGTAATGTCAAGGTCAGCACACCAAACGATGGCGAGCAGAATGTTGGGTCGGTTGTGTCGATTACGTGATCTCGATTGGGGTTGCGATCACACGGAAATCAAGACCGAACCAGTCAGAACAGTTCCAGCAGATGGGGCATGAACACAATTGGTAAGTAGATCAAAGACGCACATGCTAGTGTACCAGTGTCGGGTGAGGCGGTAAGGTGAATAATGGGCCTGTGGAAAGGATGAGTACACAGGCAGTACACGAGTAAGCAAATGAATGAGGGAATTATCGTGATGCCAAGTTAGTTTCAATAGGAATGATCTTGCAAATTAACTTGATGTTGATGAGGAACAATTGAAATTTACTTGAATAGACGTTATTGAAAACTCTCCGACAGTCCACGACCGGTTTTGCCCTTCTCGGAGCTCATCAAGTTGACGCAGTCGCCGAGTGCCTCTCAACCTCATGTTCTGCTTGAAGCAAAATTGCACGAAATTAGCGAACTACACTGATTTGCAAGCAAATTTTGGTTTTGCTTGAAAGTATCATAAACGAGAGATTCAGCTAAGTTCCAGGTGAATCTCCCGCAAAACCGAATTTGTTTGCAAATAAGTGTATTTCACTGAAATTCGTCTGCATAAGGTCGTCTAATGTTTCATTTGGAAGCATGTTCGGGAAGTGTCTCACTACCCCTCACAAAGTCAGAACCTGTAGAATCTTAAGATCTTGGCCTACCCGATGAGTCTAGACTGTCGAGAGTTTCCATCGACCCTGTTGAAAAAAATGAGTGCAATTGTACTGGTTGTTGATTAGATGACTGTTAATTTGTTCGCCGAGACTACAAACTGACTTGCAAGCGTTTCGTCACCACTGCGCACTGATGATATCTCGTTGTATGGTGACGAAACGTTTGCAAGTCAGTTGGCGAGCCCGGCGAACACATCAACAGCCAATAAACTCACCAGAAACAACCAATATTTCGAATGCAATTTTACCAATCTCTCTATCGACCTACCACACATTCTGATGCACGATAGGCCATGGTCCAACAAGTCAAGGTTACATGGGTGCATGAGCACAACTGTTTTGGCAACTGTTCGCTTGATTTTTCTCAGCTGACCTTCATGCATCTGGTATACGGTTTAGTCGGCCTTCACTGACGTACTCATAGAGCCCTTGTGTTCTGCACAAATCTTCACCCCATGACAACCACTCCTTTCGTTCTCCACATCAACGGGTCTTTCAGGAGTTTCGTTCATTGATTATTGATAATAATCGTTCAGCTTTAACACCCCTTTGGTGCCTGGCTGCCATGCCACCTGAAGGCTGGGATACTGTCAGGTTGTCCAAGCCTAGACAAGGCAGTCGAGATGCGAAGGTTGAGTTCGTAACATAGATCTTCAGGTCAATAACAGGCCTTAACCACAGCTCCCTCGATAATAATGATATGTCTTACCCTCGTCTCCATTGATCTGTTCAACTTTATATGTCTGCCCCTTTTTTAGGGCTTCGATCGATTGAAACTGCCGTGGATTACGAGGTCCCTGTTTGGTACCCCTGCAAACAGTTTGTCTTCCCTCTCCGAGCATTCTACCACCACTGCTCGGCACACAGCTACCAGAATCCGGAAACCGGGTACGATTTTCACAAAAGACTCTGACTCGGTTGCGTTAAATGCCTCTTCCTGTTCCGTTGCTTACTACAAGTCACTGAATTTACACTCCAAGCAACGGCGTCCAAAGACACAGCCGATTGTAGTGCATCGCGAGAACGCGGTCACACCGAAGCTGAATGGAGTGTATCATTCGCCGTCACACCAGCAAAATGCGTCGACAGGTGTGGACAATTCTACCCACCATTTGTCCGCGGCCTCATCTGATCGAGCCCATGAAAGGTTGTTGGCATTGCGGAAGCTTTGTCACTCGCTGGCTTGGCCTAATGGACAACCTCAGCTGAGCAAGGTAGGTGAACTTCCGACTTTTTTTTCAATAATCTGGTAGGTTTATGAGAAAAGGTAATAATAGCAAGCGTTCAGCTATATCACTCCTCTGGTGCCTAGCTGCCATGCCACCTGAAGGAAGCACGAGGGTTGATCTATTGCCAGCTTGCTCAAGCACAGGGGCAGCAGTCGGGTTGGGTTTGAAGCTAGCCCCTCCCGGTTAGGAAGTTCACGCCTTAACCACTGAGTTTTCTCGAGCTCGTCCCAGTTTGTGAGAAACCTGGTTCAGCTTCGCCGAATCCGCTGAGCTCCTGGAATGCCAGAAATTATCTATGAAGTAGTTAGGCCGCCAAAAACCACTTTACGTTAATCCCTCCCCGATGTAAATCATCACCGAGAGTCCCCCTCTCCTTCATCTTCCGGATTAGATAGCCCGAGGTGATTAGAGTTCACATCGGTTGGATGGGGTCGCCGTGAATGACACAGAGACACGGCCCACTTGGCCGAATTACGGACCATCTGATTGATATGTCTGTAGAATTCTCATTCGGTTGGTTCATCTCATCCTTGACGCGCTAACATCCTCGATCTAGTTTCCGTCGAGTCCCTTTTTGTGTTCTGAACGCGGTTATCTGCTTCCGAACAAATTGCCCAATGGTAGTCTTCCTCGACCAATTTGACCCATACTCGCCTCTTCCAAATCCATTTTATTGCAGTCCAACTTGTATGTGAGTGATGCGCAAGGTCCGCTGTGCTTTGCAACCGTTTTTTACTGCTGATAGCATGTAACTAAAAATAACCCAACAGAGAGTGAACGAAGAAACCGGTCGATATTGAAACGATCATACCTATCGGGTCGATACGCCAGAGTTCGTTGAAGGCTTGAGTGATGTAAACTATAAAAAACGCCTTCCTTCGTTGATTAAAGTTTCTGGGAAATTCATACTCATCCGGCTGATATGGGAGTGAACGTCCTATAGTCTGATCGCTGAAAGGCTAACAAAATATGTGTCGTCGAAAGATTTTTTCGCTCGTGTTCGCACCGGAACTTTATCTACGAAGGCTCAGGTGGAGACCTGGGTGCTGTCAAAAATTTTTATTGATTTTCTTCATGAGAAAGCCAGCCCACATACGCCATAACTGCATAGTACAGCAAGAAAATAGCTCCGAAGTCAGCTATTCCCCCATGAGGATATCACATGGAGTTCACGTTCAACCAAATGGGTTATGAATAGACCGTTCGTCGGGGTACCGCCCTGTAGACAGAACTACCCTGTTTGGCCAGATTCTACCTGCAATCTGGGACTCGGTATTCCTCCATAGGCTTTGAATCCAAACTGTTGTTGGATCTGGATATCCCCCACAAATTAGATAATTTGTCCTCACAGGGATATCACCCAATAAAGAAACGAATTCGGGACCATTATTGGTCTTTAGGCTCCGCATGTATGTATGGGCCGTAAACCGCTTACTATTGTCATTTATTTTTGAAGAGCATGGTCACAAACATAAAAAGTGAATACAAGCGAAAGGGTAACAGGAGAATGAGATAAAAGAGAGAAACGCCTCGTTCGGATTCATGCCACCAATAGTTCCAGTCAGATGAGGTGAATCCCAACGTATGTAAAAATTCCAGTATGGAAAGACGCGTCCAAAAACCAACAACCGAAGAAAGGACAAACAATGTTCAATGCTCTTCAAGGCGCGGTAAGCGCTAGCACAACCAAGACTCGCATATGAGGCACAAACTGTTCGTCATACTGGGTCTGGTGTGAGATTAAATGGCCATGTGCCACGCATAAAAGTGTCATAAATACGCAGAGAGCTCACAATGGCAAGCAAGCACAAGTCACTGACTGTGACTGACATTCTTTCTGAATCAGCGGTAGCGAATTAAATAGTGTGGATGAAAACGCATCGAGGTCGGCGACTTGCCCCAGACCAGCATAGGCAGGCACCGCAAGCCCAATGAGAATGTCCATTCATTTGTTTCTCGAGTGGTGTGCAGCTCTATCACCCTTTCGGAGTAGAGCTGCTATGCCACCCAAAGGAAGCACAAGAGTTAGGATACTGCCAGGTTGCCCAAGTCGAGACAGCAGCATTGGAGATGCAGAGGTCGGGCTCGAACCACGGTCCTTCTGGTCAGTGAGGTTGCGCCTTAACCATTGAGCTGTCTCGAGCCGTGAATTACGGGTCCACAATTTTATAAAAATCATGAGATTTGGAAAGTAGCTTGCATGCTGAGCAATTTATTCCCTGTGGGTACTACTCAGGTTCTCGCTGTGAGCGTACTGTGGATTACTAACAAATCGGAATGATTCCGCGACGAAACTTACAAGTGGAAATGCCTGTAAACTTCTGAAACTGATGGGCAGGAATACGAGGATTGGCGATCAAGTCCTGTGGGATTTAGTGTTTAGCAGAACTAACCAGTTTCCACTGACTTTTGTCCGCCAATAAGACTCTCTTTTTGAAAATCCCTCTCTATATTCAACCACTCCCTTGTGCGCGTTACCGTCTCGTACTATTGTATGCTTGTACTAGATGGGATATGATTCGTTTGCCCCTCCGAACCAAGATCGCCTCCCCAGTGTGATAGAATCATCTTTTTTGCGTCGTGATCATAAGGGATTATCTACTAGTTGAATTAGTTAAGGCTTTTTCTAGTTTGGCACGGTACTGGGAGTCCCACAACAGCAATATTCCCTACCAATTGTAGGTTGTAGTAACGGTATTTTCCTCAGCTTAGTTCTCGGTCTGAGCCTCCCAAGCTAGCGTTCACGTCAAAACAACCACCAAAGGTGCACAAGTTCTATTAACGCCCAAAACGAAATCAAGAACAGTTGTACAGCGCTTCGTATATATAGCGTAAGCGGTTATAACTTTCTGGAATTTCTGACGCGTTCTGGATGCGCCATTGGCAACCGGCATTTGGCCAATACTGGGTCATGATTGGCTGTTGGGTCCAGATTGTTGACCAATCAGATCTCGTCTTGATGCCGGACCGGCAAGCGTCCCGAATTCTGGGCCAACCTCGAGCGGGCCAGGCTTCTCGGCCGTAGCAGCGCCTAAAGACGTGCGGTATAGTGGGATCCGCGTGGATTCCTGCCTAACATAGGCGCAGGCTGCCATTACAATGTTAAGACACTTTCATATGATTGATCGACTGTCTTGTTTAACCCAAAGTGTTGAGCACAGTAGAAGGCAGAATCTGTCCATTTTTTAATGCGAGAGATCGAACGGTTGCGCCCGGAAAACACAAGTCTTTGGTGGTACGCCTAGCCGCACACCGTTGCATGCGTTTTTGGGTCATAACTAACTAATTAACTGTCCTGTCTCATGCATACTCTGCCACTAGATCATTTTGCCAACGATTTTAGCACCCAGTTCGGTGAAAATGGTCTTCTGACGCAGATGATGCCACAGAATGTACATCACCTTATCGAGGTAGATCGTGGCAGGTTAACTGCTTATGTGTTAAGTCAGGTTATCTGATCTTTTGAGCGAGCACATCCATCGATCCACACTTTGAGTATGATCCGCCTCTTTTCATCCAGCCCTGGCACGCTCACTTTCTCTGTCCCTGTTTTAGTCCCTTACGCTCCGTCTCCCCTATGAACCGCTCCCAGTCGAAGGCGTTACTCTACCAATGTTGCGTCGACTGAATCACAGTGAGTGCCCCAGTCACCTGTTCAGACTTTTCTCTCTCTCTCATTTGGTACACCTCATGCACATTGGTTAGTCTCCTCGCCAACCTCATTTAGTGTTATAAGGTTATGCCTGTGCTCGGCTGCCGGTCTGAGCCTCCCGATCTAGCGTTTTTGTGGAAAGAACCACACCACAAATACATTGCATCATATTTATATAGTGTTAAGGCAACAACATTATGGAAGTTCTCACGCTTTCTGGACGCACCACTGGCGGACCTGATTATCATGATCATCGGTTTGGCCCACACTTTCGGCCAGTCAGGGCTCGATTTATCGCTGAGCCGGCAAATGGCCCGACTTCTTGGCCGTGGCAGCGCCCAACTGCAAGCGGTAGAGTGGTTTTGGTGTGGGATCTGTCTGACATTTGGTTTCTTTGTTATTCGTTCTTGCTCTCTCTCTGTCTCTGACGAGTCCAGAAAACCAATCAATACCCATCCATCACAATATAGGAATCATCGTCGGTGCTCGTAGGTATAAAACTGCGCGTCCCGTTCAAATGCTTTAATGCACCTGGAGAGGTCGATGAGATATACCAAGCAGGTGCTTTCTTCTGTGCGCTGTCTTGCGGCAATTTACAGTACAGTATGCTGAACGCCGCCACTAGGCTAGGTCACTTGAAAATAGGGCCTCATGCTCAGAACACCTTTCGACGTGTAAATTTACCGCCGCACAAGTCATTCGTATGCCTTCTTGGAGTCCCCATGACATCACTGTGGTTACACCTTGGAAGATGATGTGGATGTAAACCAGCCTCTTCAGGATTGAAGTTATCATCGATGTCGCTTCTATAACTGGGCAGAATTCGAGTTAATGTCCCCCTTGCATGCTCCTGAATATATCAGCCAGCGGTGGACGAACTGGAGATCCCGTGGCAGTGCCAGCTTTATGTCCACACGTTTGAATGTGGAATTGAAACTGTATGATGGCCGCACAGGGTCAAACGCTCTTTCAGATCGTCCGTTGCTCTGTCAATATTTGATCCGTTAGTCTAGACACAATTAAGTAATTAGTCTAGTAGAAATTATCGTTCAGCTGTAGTACGCCTTCATCGTCTAACTGCCATGCCCACCGAAGGAAGCTCGAGGGCTGAGGTACTGCCAGGTTGCCCAAAACTAGACAGGAGTAGTCGAGGTTCAGAATTAGGGTTGGGACCGCGGACAGTCAGTAAATTCGCACTCAAACCACCGAGCTATCTCGTTCTCATTAGTTAGTCTACCATTCCACAGAGTGGTAAAGTGACGTGACATTAATTGAACCCCGGTTGCGGTCTGCCGACTAGCCGCGTCAACAAACCAATACTGGTTAATGAGGCTTTCTTTGACAATCACGTGCCTAGCTGACCCCGGTTTCCCGGCCACTTATTTAGCAAGTGAGTGATGTGAAGAATCAGTTATGTCTAGTATCGGTCTCATGAGTAGATTGTTCGTAGATACCCGCAGCAAAGTCGTTGTATAGCGGCGGTTGTATTCGAACACACCAAAATTAAACATGACCGATAAATTCTTTATGTTGCGATCTTCCGAACATCTCGGTTACTGGCTTTTCAATTTGATGCGTTCTTCTTCTGTCTCTTTTCTGTTGAGTATCGACTCGTCAGCTAAAGCTCCCACTATTTTGGTGAGCTTACCTATTCTATTAAAGACTACAGTCTGTGCAGATTTTTTCGGAGCTGAAGATTAGACATCCTGTGCTATTCGTTTAAGGCCTGCAGGTGTCAGCATTTTGTTCTACATTCCAAGTGTTCGTAAAAACGATTGACTGTGTTGCGGTGCCCTCAGCTCGAATGTCAAATGAGAAATCCGGTGATAAGGTTTTAGCACACAGAAATTCTAAATCAAGCTCATCGTGAGATTAACGAGCACAAAAAATTCTGTGCGTAATGACAGCACGCCTAGGAAGGTGATATTCAATAGGAATGCAGGGGAATTGTGGACACACTGCTTACGTTAGTTTGGAAATTTGATACTGACCTCCTGATCCGTGAAACTCTTGAGTAGTGATTGTAACGCAACATACTGCCAAACCCTAGTTTTTTAGATTCTGCAAACAGGACCACACGCAGAAAAATGTTCCGTGTGATCCATACCTCCTAACCATGAAAAAACCAGACGAATGGAACTAGGTCTAATTAACGGGGAAACATTTCATGGTACCTTTTTTCTGACGTCAGTCTGAGTTTTCTTTCGTGACCAACTCCTTTTGGTCTATCTCTGTTCCAGTTCTCCACAGTGCTCTTCTTGAGAACGTGGCCACTGAGAAAATGGTCAGTGCCTACATCGAAAATGGTAAGCGGATCTCAAGTTTTCCTGTTCGATTATGCACTACCACCTTTGACCTGCTTCACCTGCTCATGCCATCATGTTTGAACTTTCAGTAGTCGGACAAATTGGTGGTGCCTGATACACTTCCCTGACTTGTCACCAGCTCTCATCCATCCACTTTTTCCCAGAATTCGTCTTAAGATCTTGACAGACAAACGATTTGTTGCACGTGATGTCTTTAGATATCAGGTAGTCCATCACTCTTCTGATTCGAAAAATCCGTGTTTCCTTGTCACGTGTTTACCACCGATATCTTACACGTCTGCCACAGGTGCAAGACACACCTGTTGGAATCTTTCGAGTTGATTATATACACGTAAATATATCCTAAGGCGATTGGACATCTTTGATAGACAGCTGTGCCGTCCGTTGTTCCATTGTGATGTATTGTACAGCGTTCGTCCCTGAATGTGTGTGTGTGCATCTGCTTGGCAATTTCTGGCCAAATTGTTGAGCCGAACTGTTCTCCAACGTGGCCTAACTAATTTTCACTATTTTCTATAGAGGAAAATGCCGGTAGCTCAGGTAGCGTAGATGGTGGTCGTTGGCTTGTTCGCTGAGCTGGGCAATTTGATTGCAAACGTTTCATCAGCAATCCAAGTGATATCATCAGTGCGTTGTTGGGGAGTGTAGTAGTGCATAGCGGTAGGTTAGTGGTTATGCGTTGGGTAGTGTTGCGCGTGTGTTAATATACGTGCTGCTAGTAGGGGATGACCTTTGGTCGCGATTAGTTGTTCGGTCGGGCGATTCCATTGGTTGCTCTGTTGTCCCCTGACTCCATTCACTGATTCCCACGTGACCTTTGAGCTTGGCGTCCCCCGCCGTCGTAATCTGGTCGATGCTGGGGTGACCTTGAAATATTGACATTGAAATATTGGATTCACGATGCCAAGCTCAAAAGTCACGTGGGCATCGGTGAATGAGGACACAGGACAACAGAACAACCAATGAAATCACTCGACCGAACAACTAATCGCGACCAAAGGTCATCCCCTGGTAGCAGCACGTATTTTAACACACGCACAACACTACCCAACGCACAACCACTAACCCACCTCTACGCACTACTAACTTTCAATATATATGGTTAATTTGAGGTGAAGTTCCTTCCTCATCGGTTTGTACCATTGAGTTTCTACCTTCAAAGAGCTTATCGACACAAGCAGAAGTCCTCGTTTCAGAAGGGATTTGTCTTGGTGGTGAACCCATTTTTTGAACCATATTGTGGACACCAAACAGGTTTTTGGCAGAGTTATACTAAATTGATCGAAATATGACTTTACGCCACCACCACGGAAAAGGGTCACCGAACACCAGTTTCGCTGCTAACAAAACTGAAAAATGTTTTTGTTACTCACAGTTGATGGTATTTTTGTTGGAAATGCACGCAGAAATGAATTGAAGAAAACACGTCTGCGGATGCTCTTATCGAACGTCCTACGGCTGTTGTTGGTAGCGAATGGACATACGTGATAATGGATATTCCATCTTGCACGTGACGCCAATCTGTGCTGAAAAGCCTAAGTGCACTGTACAGCTGTTTCACCTGTATTAGGAACAATCAACTGCGTTTCTGGCTCGCATTTGGGCAGGATGTCTCTCCGCAGTACCAAGGAACGCAATAATAATGTCAGAAATTCAATTTTCAAATTTTTCAAATTTTCAATTTTCAAATTTCCCTCAATGCACAGCTGAGTCACTGTACTAATAACATTAATACGCATAGTAAGCATCCCAGCTGCCTACACCCTCTGACCAATTCAGACTTTTGGGGTTAGGGACTGGTTCCACGAACGCCGTCGAAACCTGTTAGCGGCCATATCTGTAGTCCTGTCCAGTCAAACACAAGATGAACCGCATTCCGGAAGTTGAGCAAAACACCAAAAGGTGCCGTATATTTTTCGCAGTCTGCTTTGTTCACTTTTGCTGTATCCTATTCTACTCAGATCTTGATTGGCGGCACTCGGAATTCGACGTGAACAGTAACGTTCTCTTTGGCACATGTAGCCTCGGTCCCGTTCCAGTCTATGGAAAGTTGAAAGTCCCAAAGGACCGATGATGCAACTGATTCCCATATTAGATTACTGTAGAAACCAACATTCGTGGAGAATATTGATACAAATTCACTCAATGGGGAATTTGTTTTCGGTGATGTTCGTCATTTGTTGTATAAACAGGAAAAAACTCGAGCCAAGTTTTTATTGCCGATTCACTCGGTTGATTTGTTTCCGTTTGTAATGAAGGTAATGGACACTGTTCGCATCAGTTAGTCGACGAACTACACATACTGCAATCTCCAACCGAATCAGCTGTTTATTTTGACTCGTTAGACAGATGTTGGGGATTCCACACACAAAAAAATCGTTCAGCTGTAGCACCCTTTCGGTGCCTAGCTGCCATGCCACCCGAAGCTTGCACAAGGGCTGGAATACTGTCAGGTTGTCCAAGCCTAGACAGGGGAAGTCGAGAGGCAGATTTCGGGTTCGAACCACGGACCTTCCGGTCAGTAAATTCGCGCTCTAACCACTTGGTGCATCTCGCCCCCACATAGCAGTCGTTTTTTGTAGCGTCCGTGTTTTGCACTTACCGTCTACCTTTGAGTGTGGTACTCTGATTAGGTGTCTGGCTTGCTTCTGGGTTCTGATTTCCACGGGAGAGTCAGATTGCGGTGTTTGTGTATTCGCTAGACTGTTTCCGTCTGTGGAGCCTCACTATTTAACCTATAGTGCTGATGTTGGCGTCTCATTGACGTTCCTCAGGCTGGACAGTAGGTGCTTTTTCATTCTCCGACTGAGTTGCCCCACTCACAGTCCGAGTGCACTAAGCTTATCAGTTCAACCCAGTTGTTGAAGCTGTTTTGTAAACCCTTTTTCAAATCTCCAATTTTTTTCCTCGTGTGTACGTGGGGATCAAGACTTCATGATAGTGCGACCTGACGAGATATTGGACCATTAGCATGGTCTTTAATTTGGAGAGCAGACTGTGGGCTGGGGGAAGAACAACCGAACCGAACAACATATTCCGTATCTTTGCAACTTATCACCAAGGATGATGGCTGAAGGGATAAAGATATTTTGACAAACAGGAAGTGGCAAGATGGCCCAAGTGGTTAGGGCGCGAATTTACTGACCAGAAGGTCCGTGGTTCGAACTCGACCTCTGCCTCTCGAATCCCCCTGTCTAGGCTTGAGCAACCTGGCAGTATCCCAGCCCTCGTGCAACCTTCGAATGGCATGGTGGTTGGGCACCGAAGGGTGCTACAGCTGAACGATTCAATTCGGAAAAACAAGAAGCGGAAAGGACTTTCGTGTATTACAAGCTGTCAACTGCATGCGATCCCAGAAATGCTCTAATATGAGCCTTACTATATCATGGCAGTGTTTTGATGTAAAAGCAGTATCTGTAGTTTAAAAATGGTAATCTTACTACATCACGATTACTATCAAGGTCGGATGCGACAAAATGCACGATTCGGGCCTTAACATCAGGTCCTGAGGGCGAAATATTGAAGAGTTATGAACGACTCTCACTCAGATGGAACTTATATTTTCTCCTTATTGGTGAGTCGGGTTGTTGATACATGTCCCCAACAGTCAGTCATCTTTACTGAAGACATGCACTGACCAGACATATCGGTTGCGAAAAGTAGAATGTAATAACACACCCTTTAAGTAGGATGAGGAACAGTGCACCTAGTTTGATCATACATATGGTTGGGGAGATTAAGCGATCAAAGCGGTGAGGCTAGTTGATAAGATAATATAGATAATTGGTCAGCTGCATCACCCTTTCGGTGCCTAGCTGCCATGTCACCCGAAGGAAGCACGAGAACTGGGATACTGCCAGGTTGCCCAAGCTTAGACAGGGGAAGTCGAGAGGCAGAGGTCCGGTTGGAACCACGGACCATTTACCACTGAGCCATCTCGCCCGTATGGGAGAGACTCGCAAGTCCTTGTTTAGTATCTCAGCATCAACGCTTAACACAAACATGTCACAAGAAAGCCACCCGGCTCCGGCGGACCATTTACCACTGAGCCATCTCGCCCGTATGGGAGAGACTCGCAAGTCCTTGTTTAGTATCTCAGAATCAACGCTTAACACAAACATGTCACCAGAAAGCCACCTCAGCTCCGGCCACAATTCAGGGTAAATACGGTTTCGCAAAACGGTCTATCCAGAAAACGAGCTCAAAATGTACGAAGTCCGTTTCAACCCAGTGGATATTTCGCACGATTATTCTGACCATGCATGTTAGCCTTCTCCTTCGTGTGAGTGCAGCGCGCCAGCCCGCAATGTATTTTCTTTTGCTTCAGAACAGGCCCGACGTGGTGGTTAGTAAATATGCATTTTGGGGCAACGGCAGCCGTTAAATAACATTCGACCTTGACAAAAGCGATTTTCACAAAGGTTTCAGAAGATGATAATTCTACTGGGATTGTGAAATGTATCAGCACGGCTCATCTCGGGATCCCGAATCACCTTTAAATTTTATTTGACGAGGAGACATGTTATACTTGGTTTGTAGTTGTACAGAACAGAATCTGTTCATGCATTCAGTTGAAATCGAAAACTGTTTTTTTTCCAGATGAACTAGATAGTCTCTCATTCGTTCAATGTTTTTCGAACCTGTTCCGGAGTAAATGCGGCTGGTCCCTCTCTTGTGTTGGAGCTCGATGCTTGTCATCTCCTCTTCTCTGTTGATCACCACTGCGCACTGATGATGTCTCCTCGTATGGTGACGAAACGTTTGCAAGCCAATTGCCAAGCTCGGCGAACAGATCAACAGCCATCTGATCAACAACCAATAAACTCACCCGAGCTACCAATATTTCACCACATTACCAATTGATGCCACTTTCCTGTTGGCCTGGCTGAATCAGAGTCTGTCAGTCAGAGGTGCAGACAAAGACAAGCGTAAATTAGCGAAATACGCTCATTTGCAAACAATTTTGGTTTTGCGAGAGCCTCACCTGGAACCCAGCTTAATCTATCGGTTTCGATGTCTCCAAGCAAAACCAAAATTGTTTTCAAATGAGTGTATTTCGCTAATTTCGTGCAATTTGGTTTCAAGTAGAACATAAGGTTGACAGCAACTCGGAGACTGCGCCAACCCGATGAGCCCCAAGAAGGGCGAAACTGGTCGTGGGCTGTCGAGGAGTTTTCAGCAACCTTATGAGTAGTGTATTTCAAACTCGAATTATTCATGAGATTCATCACTTGAACCTCTACTTTACCAACATTTTATATCCCCTCCCCCAAGAATGCGTTTTTCCCACTTTCATTCGTAGCTATCTTCTGTGCGATCATCATCATCATCGTCATCATTGACAGCGATACACCAGTGGCACGTGTTAGTGCTTAACTGTCAAGAGCGGTGTAATAACCGTGTTTTTTTATCAGCCTAGTTCACGGTCTGAACCTCCCAAGCTGGCGTTCCCGTGCACAGCGTATATTGACGCCCTAAACCAGGTAAAAAATACTTGTACAGCGCGTCGTATATAAAGTGTATGCTGAAATTTCTGACGCCTTCTAGATGCGCCATTGGCAACCGGTAATCGGCCAACAGTGTGTCGTGATTAACTGTTTGGTGCAGTCATTCGACCAATCAGACCTCGCCTTGGTGCCCGGCCGGCAAGCGGTTTGAACGTTTGGTCAAATTTGTTCACAACAGGCTTCTCAGCCTAACTGTGAGCGGTAAAGCTGTATTGGTGTGGAATTCCGCCCAACAAATGGTACAATTACAGGGATCAGGGCTTTGACTGTAGCAATGTTGCCTGAATTTGGATTTTGATTGATCACGTTCTCTTGTGCTAACAATGAGCACCACTCATTTCGGTTCCCCTCTATTAGCAGTCTGACTCCTGGAAATAAAACCATTCTGAAAAATATCGGTCATTTGGAAAACGCACCACATCGTCCTACAGCTGCATATGAGGGCTTATAGTCCCCTCCCTATAAAGGGGTCACTCTATCGACAAATAGACCCATTTGCAAATCACCTTAGTTTTCATGGGAGACTCAGGTGAATCTACCGTTCATGATATCCTTCGACTGAATGTGCTGCACAAAAACAGCCTCATGTTTCAGTTGGTACGATATTCGAGAAATCGCAGTATATGTTCATAAAGGAAACTACTCACAGGTTTCCTTTATGAAGAGAATACTACTCTAGTGTGTTTTACCGCATTCTACGTTTAGTTTTTTATGTATAATTGATAACCTGACTTATAATTTTCGGTATACGGTCTTACTATTGGTTTGGTGTTTTTATCCTTTGAACCTTGATGTGTCGCATGGATTCGCAACTGCCAACGCTGTGCAGTCAACAAAACGACTGATCACTGAATTCTCTGGTAAGGCGTTCCAGGAACTATCTAGCTTCGCGTTATGAGTCGAGCTAAAATGCTGGATGCTAGATAACCGACAGTTTCATGGATTCGCAACTGCCAACGCTGTGCAGTTAACAAAACGACTGGTCACTGAATTCTCTGGTACGGCGTTCCAGGAACTATCTAGCTTGGCGTTATGAGTCGAGCTATAATGCTGGATGCTAGATAACCGACAGTTTTCGATGCAACAGAGTTTAAGTGTCCTTCCCAGTGTCGAGCTATAATGCTGGATGCTAGATAACCGACAGTTTTCGATGCAACAGAGTTTAAGTGTCCCTCCTTCCCAGTCGATTTGCGTGTAGTCTTCCAATCTGCGTGATTTTGAGTTATCTCGCACGGCCCGTCTTCTATTGGTGGTTTCAAAAGTGAACATCTATTTACCGGTCCTCTGGCTATTAGTTGCTCCCGTATGAAGCTGAACGATCTCCTCTCCACCGGTGGACTTCAAAGCACCTGAGTGTCAAAAAGGCGTCGCAAATTTCAGTTGAATCCTCCGTCAACTCAGTAGCGGAAATTTCATCCACGTTTTCTTTTTTTTCCAGTCGAAGGACGACATCAAATTGCGTGTTGGATTCAGGAAGTCAATAACCATGTCAATTCGGACCTGCATATACCGAATTGATAAAGAAACTGCATACCTCAACCTTTCCACCCACCTGCTTTCCTCTATGCAGGCGCAATTCGGTCTCGCTTGATGTCTCTCCTTTTGTTTTTTTAAATTTATTTTCCGTCATTTACTTCTTGAACAAGCTGTTTGTGAGCCTCCCGGTAACTTCTCCACGCATTTAACCTTTGCGCACCATTCGGGCTGCCACCCGTGCTTAAGTGCAAATCACGTTCCAGCAAGTCATCATGTACATTTCGCTTATTTTTCTTTCCTTCAGAGCGGTTTGTTTTCCTCATTTTTTTCATTTCTTGCGCCAGCTGTTTTCATGTTTTCCCTCGTTACTCAGTTTTTGCTTTTAGTAACATGTCCAGCTAAGTGATGCACTTACCTGCTCTATCCTCCGTTTTCATCATCGTTTTGGACATGCAATGCATTCTCATCACTGATCATGAATCTCTTTTATCGAATTGTTGAAATGTAGACTGAATCCACCCTGGTAAAGAAGGGTCGGGCCAAACTCTACACTCTAATTGGTCAATATTCTGACCAATCAGAGCATAACTGTTTGGTCTATAGCCGGTTGGTTGCGCAGCCGTCTCTTTAGTTAGCAGATGAGATACCCTTTAGGAGTTTGACTAACTATAAATTCTGGTGAAATATAAGCTGAGCGTTTCTCCAACGTCCTGAGTTCATATTCCTGACTTTTACTCAGAGAATCAAATTTTCTCTGCACAACGCATCGTTGTTTGAACAGCTTAGTGGGTATTCTGGGTACTAAGGATTTTTCCTGCTTTTGTGAGTCGGATGTAAGCTAATCCTTATGCATCGTTTCTTCCAAAGCTTCACTCGGTATTTTGTTGCTGGGAAACCAAGATTCCGGATTGTGGCACACAGTCCTCTAATGCGTTAGTTAGTACCTCTGGTAACCCTACTACTGAATGCATTACTGACGTTGTACACTTGAGGAATCTCCAAATGTATTAAGTAAAGAAGCTCTTTCATGCAGCCCGGTCCAATCATGATGTTCTTAATTTAGTTTGAAGTTTATCCCCGGTTGGGTGATGAACATACTTTACCTTCCACGTTTTTCAGCTTACACCGATGAGAAAAATGATACTGTAACCACTGTGATCCAAGTCAAGCCTGCAGCTGACCATTATTCCAGCCTTCAGCTGCTTGGTTGTTCCTGTCTGGTTTCTTAAGCTTTCGTCTTGTCGGTCTAAATGCTTGCCGACTGGGAAGCGTTTAGCTGCTTTTGCAAACTGCCAATTGCAAACCTCATGGCTTAATCGAATTATCCTGATTAGGACCACATTTGTAGATGCGGCCAAAAGATTGCCTGTTGGTGGGCGGTTTTCCTCAGTTTTGGCATTTTTCCGGTAAAGTCACCTTTTTTCCGAAAATACGCCGTAGCTATCAGGAAAAAAAGTCCCACCATTTTGAAGCGGCAAACGTCATCCCTCAATGTATTTGAGGCAAGAAGATCCTGTTCGCATGCATGTCAGTTTCTTCCTAATCGAAACTGATTAGTTTTTGCTTTTTGTTCATGATAAACTAACCTAACTTACGTGTTTCTTCGTTCAGATTCTTTGAAGATATATGCAGTCCCCCGGGATCTTGTCATGGCTGAAGCTTTTCTGTACCAGACTGATTGTGACAGGCAGAAACTGAAAACTGTATATGGTGATGACGCAGAATATGTGCCGATGTCACGTTTACCTTTTTTTCCTCAAGTCCATGGGTCCGTGGATAATTCAACCCAAGAGGTAGGGCCTGAGGTGCCGTCAAGTTTATGACTGGACAGTCAGACTGGTGATCGCCCCACTGCAATTTTGAGACGGGCTGTCATTTTAAAGCAGACGAGTTGCTTGAAACTCAACAGTCTTTCGTGGGCTTGGTTAAACTATTTTATTTATCAGCAGTGCGGAGAGACTCTGGGGGTAAACGTGTCCGTTCGCCCTCCATATATATCGTTTACTTCGCAGGGCTGGGGCTTCTGTTGTCCCGGATTTCTTTGGTAAGGATAATGATCGGGGCAATTTAAAGGCGATATTTGTACCTTTTCGTTTCCGGAGACTGCAGTGGTAGTGTGGAACTGGAGCAGTATGGAAACGTCCATCATTTTTAGTGCTTTTAATCGCACGCCTGGAAACATTAGGTTTCCTTTTGACCGCTGTCGTTGGTTTGTATATCATGGGCGAGATGGCCCAGTGGTTACTGACCGAAAGGCTTGTGGTTCGAATCCGATCTCTGCCTTTCGACTTCCCCTGTCTAGGCTTGGTCAACCCGACGGTATCCTAGCCCTCGTGCTTGGCATGGCAGCTAGGCACCGAAAGGGTGTTACAACTGAACGATGATAACTTCATTTAAGTTCTGTATACCTTATCGACGTCTTTTGTGACGTAGAGTCGAACAACCACGGCAACCTAACAGATCTAGGTGTGATTAGGCAGAACCTGTTACACTTAAACACGCTCGAATAACTTGTCGACCAAGTTGACTTTTGTTGAGAACGTTGCGGATTAAAATACGAAGTTTCATCCCTTTGGTGACCGATTTCGGCTGATCGCGTGAATGTTGGTCGTGGAGACGCCTCTACACAACCCGCTTCGCTTTCGCCTGACTGCTTGAGATTTTCCGAGCGCGACAGTCTTTTTTACTCTTTCAGGGTTTCTTAGTAAGGAATATTTCATATATCGGTGAAGAATTAAGTCTCGCTTGAACATAACTCAGAGGTATCATACGATATTGCAGCGAAGCATACTTAACGACTACGTTCGTGTTTGAAAAGTGGACAACATAAGCGTACATCAATCCTCAGGGGGGTACGGCCATGCTCTGTGGTCCTGCGAATGACCTAAGAGTATCCCTGCTCCAGAGGTAACCTGAGTAGAATCGATTGCAAAGATCGGTGATCAGATCAATAGCCACCTAATCGAAACCCAATAAACTCACCAATATTTCGCCACATTACCAGCAGCAATCCTGAATGTTGGAGAGACCATTTATTCACTTCTGATTGCATTTATGACTGAAAATGTTTGCTCGTAGTTTTAAGACAATTTTCTCATTTGTCGTTCGACATCTGGATATTTTTCCATCATACATGGTGAATACATTGTCAACTTCGGCTGCGGGATCAGCTTCCACACTCTGTTGACATTTTGAGAAAATATGGATACTTTCAATTGAGTGAAGTTGAGCGATATCAAAAATCCACGCGGCATTGCACGATTGCTTTGTTCCTGTTGGGAATCATTAGCCGTGAGCATCTCACAAGCCTCCATGGGAATTCAAATCACATATCCCTTTGTTGGCAGATGAAGAATAAACTGCTTTGGTATGAAGAGCTGATCAACCGCGTGGTTAACCTGCATCTATCATAATTGAATGGCATTAGTAAGACGAATTATTGTCCATTTGAGGAGCTCTGATCCAAAGCTCAACCAATAGGCCTTCGGGTTAGAAAAGGTTTCATCATATAAGGGATCTCCAGATTCCACCCTTTCTGCTTCTTGTAACCAATTAGCTAGTTTTCATGTGTGCAAATTTATGCGACTAACCACTAGGTTTCGGAGCTTCATTGTTGATCACTCAAAGTGGTGCTTCCTTCTGGTTGCTTTGCATCTATCTACTCATCCCGATATGAGTAGTTGAAACAGTGTCCCGATGGCAGGTACACCGCTCAAGTAGCTTCAAGCCCACTAGCAGCAGACGCCTGGTGACAGGAGTGACGGAAATTTCCTTTGAAGTATAAAATGTTGAGGGCCCTATGTCATGTGGTACATTTCTAGTGTATCTGAAACAGTGTGGGTCATCTCTGTTCCACCAAGGTGGCGATCAAAGCCAAAACACTGCTACAGAAAGCGGAAAACGGGACTGAATGCTGTATTCACTGATTCTGATCAGACTACCTCACAAAAACATCCATAGTGCCAGGGGGAAGTCGAGAGACAGAGGTCGGGTTCGCGCTCTAACCACTGAGTCATCTCGCCCAAAACGTCCGGATAAGGTTGATTGGTGCGAATATTGTCAGGGAAGAGGCTTTGAATTCATTATTCGTCCACAGGCGTTTGTTTGTTAGCTGTTACCTCGGTTGATCGATAATTTTTCAGCGGATTTGTCCATCCGCATTTCGCAGCTTGCGTCTCAGCTTACTGCAATTAGTAAAACATAGAGACACTGAAATGAGCAGCAGGTTTATGACTATTTGAGTTGGAAAATGTCACGTGGAGCGGAATATGGCTAATCATTAGCATGACGCCATTTTATAACCGTTGGCTTCTTCACACATAAAGATTGGCCACAGTAATTTGGAAACATCCATGCAAGCTAAATCGTTCACACATGCCTTGTCAGCACAGTTCCCGGTCCTAGTAACACTGCATCCGCGTCCAGGGACAGGAACTACTGAAGAACTCGTTACACAGGGGAGATATCTGGGCACTCTGATTGGTTGGCCTGTTTGAGACGGGGCTCAAGTACGATGGCTTAAGCATACTGTTTTGATGTGCGGTACTGTGGCTGTTCTGGAGATATTGGGAAACACGATGAAGGCAAAGACACTACATTCGATATCAACACTCAGTCAGTCGGTGGAAGTCTTTCACAGCAGTTGAATTCGCATGATAGATGCACAATGAGCACATAGAAACTCTACCAACATTTCATCTCTCGAAATTTGTGCGTCCGTATTCAATCAATCAAGTGTGTTGAAGCAAAAGTAGATAGACAGCTGGCAATCGCCTTCACGCAGTAAAACTGCTCCTTTTGTGACCGTTGTCAAGGTTACAAGCCAGACGTTAGAGAAAACGCGTAAACTGCAGTGGAAAACCCAGGTATACGCAAGTATCGATAGGCTGAGATAAGGTATCAACGAAAATCAGAGCCTACGAATGTATATCTTTGGTGTGATCACTAAGTTGCATTCCGACTGTTCCAGAAAATTCAGCATGATTCACCAACTGATTTACCTGCGTTCACCCGTTTTCAAAATTGAGATTGACATCACGTGCCCCTCAGATGCCTACCCAATTTATAGTCGTGATTGACGTAATCAGCCCATTCGACCATGATGGCAGACAGAATTTCAGATAGTAATAACACCACACGACGATCTAAAGGGCGTGGCCGGCTTCGAGGATCTCTGCCCCCGAGAGATGAAGCGGCAGGTCAGCCAATTCATCGGGTCTGAAGTATGTCAGTATGATCCATCTTAGGACCATCTCAGAATTGGGGAATTAACGTGTTGAAGTGGATTCAAAAATTCTAGTCTGAGGTGTGTATACCATCTGGCAAGAGTGCTGCGGCCTTTTGTACTGATTGCGTTGGTTGTTAGCCGAGATGGCTCGGTGGTTAGAGCGCAGATTTACCGGCCAGAAGATCCGTAGTTCCAACCCAACCTCTGCCAGGTGCGCCAAATTATCCACTGTTTTCAACACTCCGCGACACTCTCCAGGTCGTCCTGAAGGCGTCAACACCACTTCGAAGTACTCACTACATCTTTTTGACCATTTTGCGTTACCACGTGTTCCACTGTTTCAACGCTCCGCGACACTCTCCAGGTCGTCCTGAAGGCGTCAACACCACTTCGAAGTACTCACTACATCTTTTTGACCATTTTGGGTTACCACGTGTTGTACCCAGGCGTGTCGCAAGCTAAGATCAATTTGCCATCTCCTCTGGGCTTTCTTTGGACTTGCACTACTTCGTTCAACAGTTTAGACGGAAACCCCCATAATTTGAGGTTTGTACCCCTTTTATTACGTATTTTATACATGTAGTACCGCATCTTTCGATAAACCTCAAGAGTCCACAATTTCTGGCTTGTGATTTTGCGCGTCACTCAAGTGGGCT